>NW_009649137.1:749768-779746 GCF_000708025.1 Charadrius vociferus
GGGCCATTTATTTTGCAGCTGCTATAGAAATAAAAATTCTCAGCAAACTCCAGCAGCAGGCTACTAAACGGACAAGAGGATTTAAGATATGAGAGAAATTCATCCATGAAAAACCAATGAGGTGAACTTACAGTTTTTTACTAACAAAAAACATGAACTACACAACTAGAATTACCTAATCACAAATAGTCTTCAGGAACAACTTGGTTATAGCTTCAAAGGCAGACAATGGCTGTAGTACGTGACACAAACTTGTCTAGTTACGAAAGTATAGCACTACTTGTAATAGAATTATAATAATAATATTTATGGGAGAGCCTGATGGTAAAATAAAATAAAAAAAAAAAGATTGGATGAAGAAATGCCTTTTATTTTCTCCTGTCAGAAATTAATATGCTCCCTGTCATCTTAAAAACATAATTTTGACTCAATCTAATGTTTTAATTGATATTTATGAACTGCTTACTTTTCAGCAACTTGCAATGAGGAAATAAATATATAATAAAATTGCTCTGGATTTGTGAATCTATTTATACAATAGCTTAACTGTTAGACTGCCATGCCTGGGTCTGAGAATGTATATGTAATACTTTCATCTGCTGGAGGGACTGAACATATACCTTGAAGGAAATTGTTCTCACCTTTAAGCAATAGGATATTCTAAGCAATTGCTCTTAGACAATTTTTTTGATGTCACTATAATTTGAATGTGTCAAAATATTTAGACTTATGTCCTAGATTCAAGTAACTATGAGAACAGGACAAAAAAACCCAAACAAACAATGTAAAAGACTAAAAAACCACATATTTGATTTGAACTCCACTTCTTAAACCTTTCCAAGTATTAGGCTATAAAGTTTGAATTTTTCTTGTTTTCTGGCTCAGTGCATACTTTCAAAGGTCATAGCAACTGAACCAGCATGAACAGAGGAGACTGACAGGAACCTTGCCTATGTCCTCTCCTCACCCCATTATCTTCTGCCCCAGATATGCTTATACAACTGTGAGGAACTGGTAAATATAAGTGTTCTTTTTCACGGCTATTATGTACTCTCTGTGTGTTTATAATTCATGCTAAGGGGTAAAATAAGAATTGTTTGTAAGCATGACAAAATAGGAAAAGCAAAATGATGACCTATATACAGAGCATCTCAAACACTCAAACCGAATAGCAAGGCCATTGGCTGTAAAGAAACTACTGCTCTGTTGCTAGCTCATTTACCCTTTTGTTTCAAAAATGTTACTTTTCACATCACTCTGAACGTGTTCTGTCACAGACTACTAGTAAGGGTTTACACTTGGACCTATCGCATTAGGCCTATTGCTGAAGGGCAGATTAGAAGGGGAAGAAATTGAAGCGTGGTTCTGCTGCGCTGTTTCAATTCAGCAAGGTGCAAATCACACATGTCACTCCACTGGTGAACTTGAGAGGGACAAGCAAAAGTCCACAGTACATCTAGACCTGTAGCCATGACAACTACACCCATTATTTTTGCTCAGGAGTTTTTTCCCAGAATATTTTTATTAAATGGACTACTAATTGACAAAATTCCATATATACACAAATACTCGAGCTCTGCCAGACATGACAGAATGAATGGGTTTCTCAGTAATATAGTTTATAGTTTATAAAGACTATAAGAACAAGCAAAACGCATATCACAGATGTTTTTAATTAGGTAAGAAAATTTAATTTGTTTATATGCAAATGTAAACCTACATGCTATGACATCCAAAAATATAGAGATGTACAGGTTTACAAATGGAGTGACTTATTTGTGGTTATGGCAGATGCAACATTCCTAGTCTTCTCAGCACAGCAATATTAAAACACCTGCTGCATGAGGGATGACGTAACCTAAAGTTCACCAGCAGCCTGTGAGCACTTACAGATTGCTTTTGTTATTAATTTTAAATGGGCTACCATGCTTCGTTTGTGCAGATTTTTAATTACACACATACCATGCCCCACAAAATTCCATGCGGGCCATAGGTCCTTGAAGCATTGCTACATCTGAATTGTTTCAAAACATGTTAGTTTATTATGGGAATCAAGCTGTTCTGAATCTCAAAAGGGCACAGGAAAATGTGTAACACTTAGCAGACTGCAGTACTGCAGAAAGGCACCTACTGAGAAAGCTAACAATAATTGAACATTCTTTTTGACAAAGGAAAAAAGGATAAAACAGTCTAATCCTGAATGTTCTACATATGCTGAACCATCCCCAAAAGCTTGCATGCACTAGCATAAGTATAGCTGCAAATGCTAAAATGCTATCAAAAAGGAAGGCAAGCCCTGGTTGGTATTTTACATTTCCAAATATGCATGCAGTTTACACAGGGATTATTTTCTTTGGATATTTCTCCTGTAATTTTTTTTCTTCTTCCTGAAGAGGGAGAATCAATTAAAACAAACTAATCTGAAGGTGGAGCACAATATGCTTCAATATACAGTGTGCAGATTAAGCTGAAAAATAGTGTAACTACACAATCAAAATTTATGAGGTAGATAACTCAAAATGATTTTTAAGAATATTCCTGTCAGAAAGACAGTAATTCCAGAAATAATATGCTTGTGAGATAGAACAATTATTAATCATATTACTGCATTTATACTGAATAAATCCTAACATTTACCACTGTATACTCAGTTCTTATGATCCTTTAAAAACAAACATCATGAATAAATGCAAAGTCTTATTTTAAATTCTTGCCATCCTGAGTACTGTTTTCCTCTTAATCACCTTTAAAAGTTGCTAGAACAAAGACATTATTTCATTGTCTTTCTCATGTGAATACCTCAGTGTGCTCCCACAGATGTTCAGCTCTCAGGGACTGATTTCAAGCCTGAAAGTCCGGGAGGACCACATATGCAAGTATCATTTACCGCTCAAAGGTATCAGTTCCGCAGTGAACCTGCTCAGAAGCAGTTGTTTTTAAAGACAACGGGAAAGACACTTAACTGTCAGAGACATAGCATGAGAAGTACAATGACAACTTAGACTAGAAAATGTCAACTGTCATTGAAGGCCTGGTTGAAGGATAAAATAGCTTTAAAAAGATAATTAAAACAGGCTTTGCTGAAATGAATGCCTGGCCTAACCACTTTGACTATGTTTTTTTATCACGGCTTATGCAGGAGTAGTGTATCTTTTTGATGTTATGCCTTTCAAGAACAAAGAAATTCAAAAACTTGGCAATGGCATAAAAATGTAAATGCATTCCATAAGAAGAACACAATGGGAAGCATAATCTTTTGATAAAGGCAACGCTTAGGGCAGTCAAAATAAGACAACAGCACACGCAAAATTCCCCTGTGTTGTACAAACAAACATTCTGCGTCTGTAGCGCTCAGCTCTGCGAGACATCACCACTGGCAGGAACATTAAAAGCTGTCGCTTAAGTGCTGAGGCTCACTGCTGAAGAGAGGGGGTGAGGGATTTTGGAGGAGGAGGGGAGGAGTTGCAGTTGCAGAGTGTCCTGGTTGGAGGAACTCTTAGTCATTGCAGCGACTGCACCAACTTCACACTCTTCTTTAGAGGGGACCTGTTGGATCAAATACCTGAGGGGGGCTGCGCTGGTCTAGCAGAAGCTGAGCCAAACACGCTCCCTGTTGCCCACATGCTACATGGCAAAGGGCACAACAGAGGGGAAATTGTCCAAGGGCAGTTCTGTTCAAGAAGTCACTGTGGACTCCACAGTAGAGCAGAAAAATTTCCTCTACTTTGAGAGGAAATTCTGACACGTGTAGGAGGCTTCACAGCATTTCGTCAGACTGTGAAACAAATATCTATTAATGACTAATATTTATTTATGATTTTAGCCCTTTACCATACAGGAATATATAAAGATAAATCTTGCATGAGAGACCTACTTTCAGTCTTAGCAACCACTTAGCATCAGTTTACTTTTGGCTGCCGTGAGAAAAACCCCTAGGACCTCTTCTCTTGAAAGACAGAAATATGCTTTGGGAAGAAGTGAAAACCCATGTCAGCTTAGAATGGGGTGAGCCCTTGTCACTAAATCTGCAGTGCAGACATTTTTCTGTTTGGATTTTGCTTTGTTTTCTTTTTCCCCTGGTATAAGGCAGCATAAAAAGGATTTGTCATAAGGATTGCTGTATCAATGATTTCCACTGCAAGCACTAAATGTGGTTTTTCTTAAGTGCATCTGAAGGAGAAAAAAAATCATGACCAAATTTCAGAATCATTAGCTTTTTGGAAGAGCATAATGAGTGATGTTTGTAGAAATTATGAAAAGAATATATGATAACTATTGTAGAAATTATCAACTTCTACAGTCATACCCACAATGTAATCTGGAGAAGAGGAAAAAAAGGTAAATACATACATAGATACTTAGGTAATGCATATGCATACGTACCTGAAGATGATATTGAATGTTAAAGTGTGTATAACAAGGTAGTGGTTTCTAGTATGTCCAAAAGGAATACTTTTCACTGAGTGACAGCACAACAGAAATGTTTGGTGTATGTGTGTTCATCATTAGAGACTTTTTTCTAACTTTATTCAGCTACAGACAACCTCACACTTCTTTTGGCCTTTACCGATTCAAATCTGTATATTATTTTTCTCTACTTCAGAAGCCCACTATTTTCTGTTACCCCAGATCAGTAACAGTAGCCTTGGGGATTCTCAGCTCCGAGATGCAGTTCTTCAGTGTGTGATGCCTCTGGTAAAACACAAGTGGTTTGCATTCTACAAGTGGTGTGTACCCTGCAATTAAGAAATCCTAAATCTTGGAAATATCTATCAGTCATTCTACTCTGAAAAGCCATAGAATAATTAATTTTTATGAAAAACTACAGGAGCAATACAGGTGTAAAAGAAAACTGTGTAGGATAAAGCTAAGACTCTGTTAATTCCTCTTTGAATTAAGTTCAGAAAAATACTACTACTATCATATAAGTTAGATCACACCATGTTGCCTTCCATCTCTTATTTAGCCATTTTCAGCAGATATTTTCCCCAGCTAGAAAAGTTATAGATGTCTAGTACAAATTAATGGTTGTGATGGAAGATAATATTTGGTGAAATTACTAGAAGCAGTTGGGTGATTTAAAGGTGAGATGGAAGCTTGCTGTTCCTAGGATATTGGCATTGTAAGGGTAGATCTTCTGTACTGAAGAAAAAAATAGTCCTGTTACCAAGCAATACTGTATTAGGAAAGAGTAATTTCATGTCCTACTTTAAGTCCGCTTTAGAAAGCAATCCTAATGATCTCTTAAACATTGCTAGCTGTCATGAAACTTGAGTTAGTACAATTTACTAGGAACACATAGGTTACAATCAGACAAAGACAGTAGCACAAAAATAGCAAAAGATAGTAACCGAAAAATAAGATGCTGGAACTTGATGGAGCCATATATGAATAAGCTGTGCAGATTGCTCCAGCTTCAAATGGGACCCTGTGTGCTGTAGTGATTATATCCATGTAAATTAGAGTGGAATGAAAAAGAGAACTGAGTTGGAGCTGATTACCTGTCTCCTCTCAGCAAGTTATTAGACTAATCACCCACCAACATATTTGAAAAACATATTTCAAATGCATAAGTAGATCAGCCAGTCTCACGTTGTTAATGGGGAATCGAACTGAGCAAAAAGGCTTATCAGTAATAATAATAGCAAACAATGAACTTGCATTGGATTTTCTACCTGAGAACAATGCCCTCAATTCATATCAGTGATAGGAATTGTATTGAGAAATCCACTTAACCTTCCTTTTTCTTACTTAACCTTCTATTTTCAGTTACCTTCAATTACAGCCTCTACTAGCTTTGACTGATGATTCCTTATTTTGCAAAGCGTAAGTATCTCATAAGCAGGAGTGTTTAGTTTGGACAATAGAAGGACAATTAAATTCACAAACGTTTGCAGGCTTTCAGTAGAGATTTGAAGCTTGTCTCAAATATTTCTGTGTACTTGGCCTCACTCTTGATACTTCTTTTATGATTAATCCCTCCAAACATCTTGAAATCTCTGAAATCTCATCTCTACTGCATTGTCTGCATATATCACCTTAACTTAACCTTTGTTAAAATCCCTCTTCTGTAAACGTATAATGATACTTTGTGAGAGTTTTAATGTCAATCAACTTTCATGTTGCTGTACATGAAAATTCAAACAAAAAAAGCCAGCTGTAGGAGGAGAATGCAAGGAAGTATTATTGAACCTTGAAAAGCAGGGAAAGATAAATACTGATTATTTCCTTTCCCTCTAACTGCCTTATTAAGGATTTTCTCGTATTTCTAACTCTCTTCATGCCAGTATTTAAAAAAAACACTACTGTAAACATTACTATTTTTCCCTTTAAACATACCAGACAGGAGAACAGAATCTCTATTATTTTCCTCACAAAACTCTTAATTTCATTTTAGATTTAGTTTAGAATTTTTTCCCCTGGCTTCAAAAATCCTCTATTTAATATTTCTAGACTTCTCAACTCCCTGTTCCTCAATTTGTCAGGCATTGACTTGCCTTTTGCTTTTTTTGTTATAATTTTACCACCGTTGCAAGTGTCTTATCTGTATCATAAGCATTATGGGAAAAATTTAGTTCTTTGGTCACCTTATTTTCTTTTTGATTATTTTCTGTCTTCTTTTGAAAACAGCATTTTACCATGTCCAGCTACATCATTCTCTTTCACTTCTATTCCTTTTCTGTTTTAAACTCACATTGTATTATGAACTGTTTCCACCAAATAACATTTTTGAAGATCTGATTTTGTATGAGCTACATAATCACCGAAAACCTTTAACTATATTTTGTTAGTTTTAAGCACAGCTGTTAAAAAGAAGCAGAGTGCACACAACACAACAAAGCTAAGTACACTAGCAGTCTGAGCTATGTAAAAGAAAGTGTTTCAAAATTCGCATTAAAAAATTAGCAAAAATGAATGTGGTAACAAATCTGGTAGATTAAAGAGACAATGTATATCGATTGATAGGGCTCTTGCTCATGAGGAAGAAAATGTTGGGTTTTTTTAATACTCCCCAGCATTAAGCTACTGGTATGATATGGGAGAGCCACTTCACTTCTCTGAGCTTCTGTCTTCTTCCTGCCTCTGTCCTGTCTATACAGATTGTAAATTCTTGGGTTCACTTCATATCAGAGATGGGATACTAATCTCTGAGTCTGTACATATTATTAAATACAGATATTAATAGACTATAAAAAGATCAGACTTTCTGTTATTCACAGTGGATTAACTCAAATTATTTATTAGCTTTTAATTATTTTTAACACTAGATAAATTCTGTAAAAGTGAAATTAAAGTTGTAAATAAGAAATTAGAGTTGTAAAGATCTCCAATTGAAAGCTCTTTTCAGTTTCCTAAAAGCTAAATCTTGATTAAAACAACACCTTTTTCATGTTAAGAAGGACTCTCCCTGATATGTTTCCTTGCAAGAAATATATGTTAGCCATCTAACATAATGCTTGATTATTTAAATACATTCCAAATTAGGTATTAAAAGCATTTAAAGCCACAGTTCTATAGACAAAGCTTGCAAATGTAAAGAAGAAAATGGAGAGATCCATTTAAAAACAGACAAAAAAACCCCCACCTTTGTCTGTTTAGTGTGTACATTTGTAATCGCAAAAGCATTCCTCTAGAACACTTAAAATCTCAAAAATAATGCTGAAACTATTTCAAATAAACTGTAAGGTGACAATCTGAAAGTAAACAGGTATTCTGGAATTTTCTCCTCTTGATTTTACTGTAACTAACCAAAAAAGCACCTATGACTGACAGTTAAAGGACATTTTTTTTCCACGGTGGAATGTAGTGACATGAATTTCAGAACTGGCCTGCTTTGACATGAGAGCTATTAATATTATTGGATACTTTTAAAAGAAAGCATTTAACAAATGCTGCCCCCCTTCAACAAAAGGTGACATTTGGTGATGTTGCAAAAAAAGAGAAAAAGTAAAAACAAGCTTAGCTTAAAATTCCATTAAAATATTTCAAAAATCAGAGAAGGCGAAGTTTCATATATGTCTGAAATAAACATTTGACTTAACACTGTTTGAAGGCCTGTGGCCTGGCATACTAAACATATATTTAATTTAAAAAGAAATGATGATATAAGTTTATACAAACTGACACTTAACTTATCCACAATAACAAACATACCCATGTTTGCTGCATCAACTGTTTGTGGTGTCTCTGTTGACAATTTCTGAAGGGCCTGTTCACCATCTGTCTTCTCTGGTGAGCTGTTATGTTGAGACTGCTGTTGGTCTTCATCTTCAGCAACAAATGAAATTACACCTAAAACAAATAGATACCAGGTGTTATATTAGCCAGGCATTAGCTTTATAAAACAGACTGCCAGACATGTACAAGTATTTCCTCAGTTCAAAACTAACAAAAACCAAAATAAAACTTCCACTCCAGATGTCAGCCATGCCATCCAATAGTACTTTACAGTAATAAAGAATACATCTTGAGTGAGTCCAAGGAAATTAACCATTTTTTCTCTTGAAAGTGTTCTTCTACTTACTGGAACTAAAGATTAGTAATAAGAAATACGAGCAAACACACTTTTCAAAGATCATAAAATATGGCAGACAATCATAGTATCTTTCTTTCCAGCCCAATTGTCTATGCATTGTCTTGACTGTTTCTGTTATTTTTTTTAAATCATGATGTCACCTTTTACCGCTCTAAGATAATAAATGTAATAGTTCAAATATTCCCGTCATGCATTTTTGTGTTGTAATCAAGTATTCAGGGAATACAAAATATATGGAGATTGCAAAATCAGGATTTTCAAATTGGAGTGAGTGAAAAATATTATTCTGGAAGATTTGATATACCAACTTTAAATAATCAACTTTTGTTTCTTGCATTATGTACCTCTGATTAAGAAGTTTAAATCTACACAACGTCTTGGAAATACTAGATATCATTACTATTTTATCTAAATGACTGTCCCTCAATATTTCAGTACATTCTGGAGAGTTTCAAAGCTGAAAAAAATATATCTTGCAAGTTTAATTCTTGCCTCATAAGTACGATGAAAAAACAATTTGAAGAGGTGACTTATTTTAGGATATTATACAGTAAGAAATTTTCCCATTCAAGATCATTAGAATATATGTGAAATGGTCTCCCAAAGGGAACTTATGCAACTGTGTCTTATTAAAGGTTTGGGAAAATTAATCATAGTGGAGCTTTTTTAATTTGAAATGGAGAATTAATAAAAATTTATGAGAGTCCCAGAACAATTTGATATGAAAATACCTACAATCAATGGCATTTTTTATTTCTCCAGCTTTGAGTGGGATAGATGTGTGGTAACAGATCACATGGAAGAGAGGACATGCTGTGCTCGCTGACCAGCTGAATTTAGCATCTTACTAGCAGGAATTGCTAAAGCTAAACAGCAAGATTCAGGTGGAATCTGGAAAAGGGAGCAGTGGTGAGGGGGGAGATGGTACTACATTGGTCACAGCCACTGGCTCAGAAACCCGTTGTGACTTTAGCAGCCAGGAGCTGGTCAAACTTCCTGTACACATACCTGTACACAGCAGTCTTATTTACAATCCTCAAGACTTTAACTTTCTTTCTTAACTTTTAAACCAGGACATTCCCTTAATTACTGTTATGGTTTGAGAATCCCACAACAATTTATTGTCATCTAGACAATTATTCTATCACCCACTGACACCTCCCTACCTGGGAAGGGGAATCAGGGAAAAGCAAGGAAACATGAGGGTTGAAATATAAACAGACTTAATAGAATAAGACTAGATAATTAACATTAATAACAGTAAGGAACCAATATTGATCCCAATACCAATATAAAATATTTGAGGATTACACTCAGCCGATTCTATCAGCTGGGAGGCAGCTGTGCACTCCCAGCAGTGACAGCAAATGTCAAACACTGCGAGTACTGCAGCTTCAGGAAGGGAAGGCCTCAGGAGTCCGGCACTCAGGATCACCACCATCAAGGGAGACAGAGCACTTTGCAGTAAACTTTCTAATTTATATTGAAAGTGATGTTCATGGTATGAAATAATTCTGTTGGGCAGCTTGGGTCAAGTGCCCGGGTCTCGCTGCACGTCATCCCTGCACCTGGAAAGCTCAAAAACACTGAGACCTTGAAACCCACATACCATAGCCAGCTATAAAGTAAATATTTTCACGAATTTGGACAGTAGAGTCTTCTAAAAGTGCAATTTTCCCAAGGATTAGAAGATAAATTAGTCCTGTGTCACTCAAACCAGGTCAATTGCACACTTCTACAGAAGGCTGCATTAAACCTTCTAGTTTAATTTCATTTCAGGAGAGACCACTCTTAATAAAACAGCCTCATGGTTAGTTTTGATAATAATATTATCCTAGAAGGATGTTACTCTTAAAAGAAAAAAGAAAAAAATAAAAGAGGCAAATAGAACAAAATTAAAGTCTAATGCTATCAGGAAGGCTTAGAAAAGCTAACTTTTTTCAATATATGCTCAAAGGTAGCTACATGGATTTGACTGTTCGGTGGATAAGGAATTGGTTGGATGGTCGCATGCAGAGAGTAGTAGCTAATGGCTCAATGTCCAGATGGAGATCAGTGACGAGGGGTGTCCCTCAGGGGTCCATACTGGGACTGGTACTGTTCAGTACCTTCTTCATTGACACAGACAGTGGGATCCCATGCACCCTCAACAAGTTTGCAGACAACACCAAGATGACTGATGTAGTTGACACACCTGAGGGACAGGATGTCATCCAGAGCGACCGGGACAAGCTCGAGAAGTGGACCCGTGTGAATTTCATGAGGGGCAACAAGGCCAAGTGTAAGGTCCTGCATCTGGGTCAGGGCAAACCGTGGTATCAATACAGGCTGGGGGATGAAGGGATTGAGAGCAGCCTTGAGGAGAAGCACTTGGGGGTAACTGGTGGATGAAAAGCTGGATATGAGCTGACAATGTGCACCCACAAACCAGAAAGCCAACTGTATGCTGGGCTGCATCAAAAGAAGTGTAGCCAGCAGGTGATTCTGCCCCTCTACTCTGCTCTTGTGAGCTCTGGTGAGATCCCACCTGGATTACTGTGTCCAGCTCTGGGGTCCCCAGCATTAAGAAGGACATGGTCCTGCTCAAGCAGGTCCAGAGGAGGGCCATTAAGATAATCTGGGAGCTAGAGCATCTCCTCTATGAGGACAGGCTGAGAGAGCTGTGGTTGTCCAGCCTGCAGAATAGAAGACTCCGAGGAGACCTTATTGAGGGTTTCCAGTACTTAAAGGGGGTTGGTAAGAAAGATGGGGACAAACTTTCTTACCTGTTGCGATAGGACAAGGGGTAATGGTTTTAAGCTAAAAGAAGGTATATTTAGACTAGATATAAGGAAGAAATTTTTTATAATGAGGGTGGTGAAACACTGGAAAAAGTTGCCCAGAGAGGTGGTAGATGCCCCATCCCTAGAAATGTTCAAGGTCAGGTTGGACGGGACTCTGTGCAACCTGATCTGGTTAAAGATGTCCCTGCTCATTGCAGGGGGGTTGGACTAGAGGACCTTTAAAGGTCCCTTCCAACCCGAACTATTCTACAATTCTATGATCAGGTGGCCACTTCAACATGACAAACACTTACAAATTATTTCTGCTAAGTATTACATTGAATTTTTACAGAGAATCAAGGTTTATCATATTCACATTGCCACTGTCTTTTTTTCTCTGAGAGATGGCAACCGAATAGTCACAGGTATAAACCACCAAAGTTCAAAACAAAGCCAAGAAAGTGGAAATAGGTGTGTACTTAAATCCAGTGAAAGGAACTATATAGTTTTATATTAAAAAATATTAGAATCTGAGATTTTCTTCCCTCTGTTAAGAAAAATCTATAAACTTACAAATAAAATAATAAAATGAAAATAATTAAAACCAAAACAAAAATAATTTTAAATAGATAATTTTTAGAAAATCCTAAAACTAATCACAGTAGAGAAGCCAGGTATTATTTCCGAATAAGCAGGAGAGTGATTGCAATTTCAAGAAATTTTTGAATACTTAAAAAAAACCTTCAAAGCCAAGGTCGATGTGTAAGTACAATACAAAACCCAAAATCATTACAGAAAGCTCAGGGTAATAAAGCCTGAAGACTCAATGTACATAAATATTGATGTATGAGGACATATTTGATGGCACTAATAGTTAATGGATCTTAGGATAAATACTGCCTAATTAATCTGATTTTTTGTCTCAATACTAAATCCTAGAATAACTTTGGTTTCTTGCAGCATAATATTAGAGAGAAGCAAAGTGCAAAAGAAAGATCATTAATTTTAAATACAATCCTAACCATCAATACACTTGAGATACATCAACAATTATAAGCAAACGAGCAAAAAAAAATGCAAAACTATAGCTTTAAAGTTTATTAAAAATACTTGAGTAAATGCTGGAAGGCACTAAATTAATAAATTCTAAAGCATCCTTACAGTAGAGAATATTTTGTTTTACTTCATTTAAAAATTTAACTTTTTTTTTTCCTTATAGTTCTTGCTTCTAGTGACAATGGAGGACTTTCTTTACCAATTATCTGTATTTCAGAATATTGTAATGTTCATATGTGTGTGTGAAAGAAAGGGATAGAACATGAGTGTTTACAACATGAGTGTTTACAATTTACAATTTTTTTATTTCATCAGTAAGAAAGGGGATGGTAAAAGAAACAGTAACTTTTTGGTTCTGCACAAAACGTGCTCTCAAAATCACCAAAATAATTGGCTGAAGAACTCTGAATAATTAATTTTTCCTTGCAGCAAATCTTGGAACGCTTGAAAAGTTCCAGAACTATAAATTGCTAATGCTCAAGAATATTTCAAGAGCTAGTGGGAGAACTATGGTAACTAAAACCTACTTGAATTGCTAAACCACTGTGCTGATAATGCAGCAATTGCACAATCAAAAAATCAGTGAAGAATTGCACTATAATTGCTGACACTCAATTTTTTTTCTTTATGGCAAACAGATCCCCAAAAAACAGAATTAATAATGATGAGTTTAAAATCTTGATCAATAAAGGTGACTGGATTGATGTAATGTATTCAGGTCTCTGCAAGGCATTCAATTAAATCTGTCAAAGTATTTCAATAAAAAGTAATCGGTTTTACTACAGATGGCATACATTTTTAAACTCAGTTTATCTGCTAATCTTAAAATATTCATAAATTGTCTTTCATAATTTTTACGGGCACCAAAGTGGTACTACTGGCTCAAAGCTATTTAAATTTTTTATTAGGGGGAAAAAAGAAAATCATTGATGGCAAGAACTACAAATAACAAAAAAAAGTGTACTAATTTCAAGTCAAATGTAGAATGCAGAATCCTTCAGTGGGGATATTTAGTATGTAGTACGCTGTGCATGACTTGATTCTTTAAATTAAGAGGGAGTGTTTTCCTAGGAAGTATAATATTGCCCTAAGCAGAATGGTCTCCTTGTTCAGGAGTGAACGGTGCAATACAATGACTACTATTGGAGATTAAGATAGCTGATGATACATAAATATATGAATTTATTCTAATTAAGGGCAACAAAAAAATGCAATCAAAAGGTGTTTTGCAGGATGGGAAAAAGATTTTTTTTTTACAATGAAGAGTAATAAAAAGTCCTTTGCACTCTATGAAGTAATAAAAATACATTTGAAAGGTGCAGAAACACTGCATCAAAAATTACACATTTAAAATAAAAAATAATTACATTTCCATTTTTTCATAAGGTTCTGCTGAGCTTGGCCCCCGTGTTATACAAGGGCTTTGATACAGCAAGTTTTAGTCTTTTGGTTCTGAATGCACTGCCATCCTACAGAACCCACTGTTGCTTACATTGTCTTCAGCAAAGGCAGCAAGATCTTGTATTACCTTGTTGATGCTGCAAAGCAACTGATAAACGATTATTTGTTCGTGAATAACAGTCCCCAATGCTAGGGCTTTTCTCTTGCATCTGTTTGTTCAGTTCTGACTTCTCTATCATACATTGCTGTAACGTCAAAATATCATGGCTGACAATTTTTAAAGCATACATTCAAAAAACAACACCACCACACGCATCACAGAGATACAGTTCCCACTGATTGGGTTGGCCACAGAAATATGTCACCACCAAGTACTTTAGAAAACACCACTCCTCTTCTCAGCTTTCCTTTGGCATTTACACACTTCATAACAAAAAATACTAAGCTTGCCAAAGCAATAACACAAGTATTCCTAGAATTATACTGAAAATGAATAATTAAAAATTATATAAATTGTGGAGATTTTCTTTTTGCTGAATCAACATTCCTTCAAAAGGTTTCTTGGTCAAAACATCATTGCAAGTTTTCTAGATTTGTTACCTGGTGTTTAAACTTTTCATACAGCTTCAGTCCACATATTAATACCAAAGCTTCATTTTATATTGCTTTAGAGAAGATGCAGCCCTTTAAAAGGAGGCAGGCTGTTTTATGTCCCAATAAAATTGTAACTGCAACACCACATGTTAGGCTGACTCATTGGCTATACACTACAATACCACATCCCTGAATCCAATTAAGAAAGCAAGAAATAGTCAACTTTTCCCTTTCTGTATAATTTGAATGGACTATTTGAAAGATATGTACTGTACATGATTATTTTCTGATGTAGAAAGATGATAAAAGCCCACAATATCACAGTATTTTAACTGGAAACAAGAACAGAAGGCTATGAGGCCATGGAATTCATCACACAAATCTGAGAAGATATACAGAAAAGATGAGTGTCATTTATGTAAGCTATAGTTTTGGCCAATTTTTCTTCTGACAAAAACATTATTTACTGTAGGTTACAACAAAACTTTATAACCTCTGTTTTGCATAGGAAAACCTCTATGATGATATATGTAAATTCTAAAGAGTTTCTGTAAATCCTATTTCTTGTTAGTATCTGGGACTAAATTAATTACTCCGTGCACCAATGAGAAGGAGGCAGAACAAACTTTAAGACACAGGAGAAACGAGTGAGTGGCAAATCCCACCATCAACTATCATTCTTATATGGTTTTCTGGCAGTTAATAAAGAGGTGAACTGTTTTATTTATCATTCTCACTGTCTTCTCTCAATGTGACGATGAAAGCATTGTATGCAACTCCAGCTGCAGTAGGATAGATGGAAAGGATATGCTGGGGATCATCTTGCCAGGTGGTAGCACTTACAAACAGAGCAGCCCTTCCTCAGTGAACTCCCGTGATTCAGAGTGGAGGTATGCCAGAGCCATTTATGGTAAGCAAGCAACAAGAAGATCCTTCTAATTGTGTCTTTATTACAGATGAATTAGTCTCAATTTATTAGGGTGTCTCAGCTGAAAAGGAAGTGCTTAAAGCAAAGGTACCAAGAGGTGCTGGAAATACAGCAATGGCTGGAAGAAGCTACAGAGACGGTCTTCCTCCCGCATGTGATTTTATTCTTCCACTGAAATTAGAGCAATCAGCAGATCAATCTACAGAATTCTTCCAAACAAAGAAATAGACAATATTTTGAAAATCAGATGCCACACAAGTGTTGAAGAGAAATAATGTTACACAAACAACTTTAATCAACCCATTTACAGGCCAGAATGTATTGGCATGATCTGCACCATCTAATGAAAATTGTCCTACAGCTCCACCTGACAGGCTCCAGCCTGCAATATACTGCCCTTATTCCTCAATGTAAGCTTCCAAAGCTCTGAGCAGCATGGAAAAGTGCTGCCTACTAAGTCCAGATATACTGGAAAAATAAATGAAAGGTGATTCATAAAATTAGAAAGCTTCTTTCCAAAAGCTAGTAAATTTTTACGAGTAAAAGGACACTGACTATAACAGGTATGTATTTTTTGCACAAGAAATATTCAAACATTATGAGTTTTGGTCTATTCTGTAAAATTCTGGTCTATTCTGCAGAAAGCAAAAATAAGAGTTTGATGAAAGATAAAGTAATATGTAGAAGATGCTTTATCAAACCTAAAGGAAATTGCTCTATTACTTAGAAAACAGATTGCTGAAGAATTTTATCTGGTGCAGAACCTTGTGTGAAATGTTTATTAGCTATTATTTCTATGTTAAAGCTGTCACATGGCTACAAACCAGCCAAAGCATATAATATTAGCCCTCTATTGGAATGCTTCCAAATGGACTTTTGAAAAGAACTGGGCCCATTTTCAGCTTAGCAATCGTAAGGTGGCAAGAAGGAAAGCAAGAGAAGTATATAATTTTGCAGCTATATAATTTTGCAGTGAAAAAGACTTTGAAAGTAAAGGAAAAATGCAGACCATTTGCTCAATACAACAATTTATATGGTAAAAGTCCTTTTACAAGAATTTATTTTAATACGACAAAACCAGTACTAGAACGCCAAGGCTACAAAGTTCTATACTTACAAGTTAGGGAGTTCTAAACTTGAAATCATCCATTAGCACTATGACAGAGTCTTCAACTAGATACCTAAATAGTTGTTCTTTTTTCCCCCCATAGGATAAAATGTACTCACTCTGTGGATAGTTTTTGAGTGTTGCATTTTATTATCAATCATTCAACATGTTGGTTTCATGGATTATTTACTTCCTTATAAACAAATTCACCAAACTGAATAAAGAGTACCGTTCTTTTGGGGTGCTTAAATTACCCTTTACCTGTAGTATCTTGAACCCAGAAAGGACTAAGATTCCTGAATCCTAATGAAATCCCACTTGAATCACCTACATCTAATCTGTGATCCTCAAGCTCCAGACTGGCTGCTGAAAAACCCTCAATGTGCCAAAAAATCATAAATATCTCAGCTTTGACATGAAAGTTTCCCAGGAGCTTAAAATTCTGCTTTGGGGAATAAATATGACTTCCCAGCCTTGCACAGTATGAAGCACACAGACTTCCATTCTCCTTGAAGACACAAAGTAAGCTCTTCCTAACTGATGTTGCCTTAGACAGGTGTGATATAAACCTAAGTACCAGGTGTGCTAACATCAGACAGCAAAATTAGCAGCTGCCTTTCAAACCCAAAACAGTGGCCTTTCTGCCCTCTGCCTCTCTCCCTCCTACAGCAGCTGAATGATTAGAGAGCGCGTACAAATTTCTGTGACAGAACTAAAACTGTCCCTGCGCCAGAGGAAGAATGAACGTGATTTCCTAAGGTTAGTGATTAAAGCAAGCACTGAGCCAGTGGGTGGATGGTAGAGAACTGGACCCTGTCTGTTTTCAAAGGATAACTTCAGCCTTCTAGCAAGTTATTTCAAAGCACAAAATAAATGAATGGTTTTCTGAAGGAAAAAAAAAAAAAAAAAAAAAAAAAAAAAAGCATCGGTGGCTTCCCAGACTTTGAACCAATAACTTTTCTGTCGGGTGACAGAGACTGACTATTCTCTCTTTCTCTCACTCAGTGAGAAATAAGACTTCCAAACATAATGGAAACCATTGTAATAGAACTTAGGGGAATGAGAGAACATAGAAGATGTCGATCTGAACATGCCATCTCTGTCCCTTTGAAGGCATGGCTTTTACCACCTGGTATTAATTTGCTGTATGATAGATGCCTTGGAACTTCTTCCACTGAAACTTTCAGTATGTATAAAAGAAGTGAGGATTTTCTAACCCGGAAGACAATATTCCTAAATCTTTAAAGCCTGAAAAAAAGGCATAAGTTAAAATACAGTTCATCCTCAGTACTTTCTGGTGAACATTTTTGATGGTCACAAATTTCATTGAAATCTGAACCCTATTCAGAGAAAGTGAATTTTGTCTCAGGGCTACACATTTAGTAAGAAGGCACTGAAATCTTCCTGTGGCACTATGCCAAGCTTGGTTACAAATATTAATTTATTTTCACAAATCACCAGTGAATTGAGATGGCATTATTACTTAAATTTTACATGTCAGACACTAAAACCAAAATGGCCAAAAGAGCAAACTAGTTTGGCATCCTCAGGGACAAGACTTAATAGCTTTTTAATGTTGAGAAAACAGCTGTCATTAATCTCAATTGTCTAAGAAGGCAGCAGAATCAAGTGTTTGGAGTTAGGAACCCACAAAATCAAAACTGTGCTCTAAGCATTTCGGATGAGAAGATTTACCCAATATCAGGAATCCTTTTGTTTTCAAAGTTGTTCAAATCTAGGTTTCCTGAGCACTATTCAGTTACTTTAAGATGGTCTTTTCTGTTCCCATAACTCCTTCCCAAACACACTCTCGTACTTTGCTCTGCTGAGAGTTACTACAATAGCTACCCTACAAGGAATAGAAAGACTGATTGTACTGTCTCATTCTCACAACCGTGCTTTTCAGGTTCTGAAGTACAAATGAGCACCACAGAATTATATAATTATTACTAAGCATTTGAAAATTATGAAATTGGAATTGTTAAAATGATATTAATTTTAAAAAATTCTTTTGAGGACAAAACATTAAGTATGACATGCCGATATTAGTTAAAACAAGCAAGAGTCTTGCTATTGTATCAAGAATACCAGTATAAACATGGAGTGATGCAAATTATTTGCAATTAGATATCCCTAGCCTCTACACATTTTGAAGAAGGAATCGGGTTCGCTACATTGTACGTACGTACTCTTACCTTGTGTTCAACAATTGAACTTTAACCAAGGGAAAGAATCACATTCTGGTCTCTGCCTTTAAATCTTTGGTTCTAGAAGTGCTAAGATAACTACAGCTAATCAACAGGTTTTGGAAAATGAAATGTAGATCCAAGAACTTGGTGATAATTCAAAATCTTTAATTAGTATTGAGTCAATTTTCATGGAACCAATTAAATGCATAAATTTGCACATATGCTGGCATTTTTGAAAGACCTGACCAGATTTTTAGCAGTAATATACCTTTACAAATAAAAATATATGCCATCTTAAAAACCAGTTATCACCAGTAATTATAGCGTTACTTCCTGAAAAAAAAGGTTATGTTGAACAGAAATATAATCATTAAGTGTAAACGGATTTAATCTGCTAATTTATAAGTTTTTTACCTTGAAAGACTCCTCGTCTCCACGGAGACACACTCAAAGTGTAAGCGGCTTTGTCATCTGGTTCTACGGTAATAACAGGTGCACCACCCACTATTGAAAGATCAGACAACACCTGGTGAAGAGAGTTCACACAGAGGAAAAACCATCAAAAGCAAGTTACTGTTGCAAGAACACTATAGACATGATATCCATTCTACTTGCTTTGAAAAGTAGAGTATGATATAATGTATGCTATTAGTAAGTCCTAACTGTTCTGCACATGAAAAGAATTCATACTGTAAGAGTAGTGCTGGCATATACAGACCACATCAAGCACAAATTTTGAAGTCATTGCTCAACATGAGCAAAGTTATCTCACTTAGACCATGGAACTACTTACGTATGCGTAGAGTTGCACAGTCAGGCCCTTAATATTTTGCATACATTTTCTTTAGAAGTGTAACAATGAGGTTTAACAGCAGTGATCCACCTAACTAGACAGAGCAAAGCAAAACCTGAAGGGGTGTTTTAACATCAACTGCTATACCTCAAGTGATACTAAAGCATGCTTTTTGGTATGTCATATTTTGTAAATGACATGTATGTGATGGCATACAGAGTTACTATTTGAACAATGAAAACACCAATACAATTTTCATATGCTGAATTTTAGATTTTGTAAAGTATAAAGCTGATTGAAGGAATATAGGATCAGAGTATTTTTTAACTGCATCTCATTCTTTTGTCACTTGTATAAGTTTTCTACAGACAGACTCTATGATCAGTTGTTTATAGAAGAGACATTCAAGTCTGAGGCATTACCAAGCACAGCTGATGATTACCTGCTTAAGTCAGTGGTTGTGCAGAACACCAGCAGGTGGACTGTGTGAATGGTTCTGCTCACCCCCCCTCTTCCATTACCTCTGCCACCAGGTAGAGTAAACTGCTGCTGAGTGATGGTATTTTAAATTGATACTGCAATTTCTGCAGTGGGCATCTGACTACAGGTAATGATTTTCAGCTGAGGCATGGAGTACTTTTAAAAAATAATTTCAGGATATCATGTAATACTGTAGCATGCTGTAATTTCTTACTACATTAAATAATAAAATTGTCTCTATGTTGTTTAGGTGAATTTTGAATGAAATAACAAGTCTTTAGAAAGGCCTAGTTTTTTTCCAGTTCATTTATTCATTTCATTAATGACTACAGCTAGCCTGTCAAGCATCCAAGCGTGACTTGGATTCTACAAAGACCTCCTTTGCAACAGCAAAAGCATTAGATGCACAGATCATTTTCTTCCTCCCCAAAGTTACCTTTTTTTTTTTTAGTGAATAAGTTTTATTCATATTTTCTGTAGGAAAAAAAAACCAATTTTAAGATCATCTTATCTTCTGTTACAGCCAATCATTGCCTATAATGTTTTCCCTCTCTGGGGTACTTAGGTTAATAAAATTCTTTGTTCAAGTGCTAGTATATTCTGGAACTTCTATTCCAAGTAACAGAAAAAAACCTGTAAGGCAACAATCTTCCTCATCCCCAATAAATCTGCATTTCAAGCTGAATACTAGAAGTCCAACCATCAAAAACAACAGGAAAAGAGACCAATTGTCAAGAAAAAAACAGGCCAAAAAGAGAATGATGGAAAGCTTTGTTGAAGTGGCACTTGGGAAAAAAAAAAATGAAAAAAACCCCAAACCCTACCTATTAACAACAAAGAGAAAGCATAAGAAAAGAGGGGTTGCTACACAGTGAGGATAGGGAAGTTTCACTTTATACAAGATAAAAACATAAATTAAGTGTGATCCTACATTTATGAACTACTCCAGTTCACAATGAAGTTAGCGATAGGTATGAAAATAAAGGTTAAGTACCTAAAAAATAAGGATAGCATAACAGAAATGACAGCAAATGATTAGGGATAGAAATAAGATTAATTCAAATGAGATTTTTTTTAAGGAAAAAGTAACATGGAGCAGATGCAAAAGTAGGTTAAATGTGATTAATTTAAAGTGCGTAAAATGGAGGAAAGTAGGGTAATACAGTTTCTGTCAAAGACTGGACATATCAGACTAGTTTCTATCAAAAAAAAAGCTAAAGTAAAAGGAACATTACTGGTATAGTTGACTATAAACATGAAAGAAATACGGATTGCTGATGAACAAATACGGGTGGGAAGTTCGATGATGATATTCCATCATTCAAGAGACATTTTGGATACCTTTCCAAATAGAATTGTGAATTAATAGAAGCTAAATAATCTTAAAATGATGTTGTTAACCTTAATGAACTGACCGTATAAACAAACAGGAAAAAGATGAGTATAAGCAATGATGTAATGATAGTACATTACATGAGGAGCGGCTGAGAGAGTTGGGACTGTTCAGCCTGGAGAAGAGAAGGCTCCAGGGAGATCTTATTGTGGCCTTCCAGTCCCTAAAAGGGGGCCTACAGGAGAGCTGGGGAAGGACTTTTTACTAGGGCATGTAGTGACAGGACGAGGGGGAATGGCTATAAACTGGAAGAGGGCAGGTTTAGATTAAACATTAGGAAGAAGTTTTTCACTTTGAGGGTGGTAAGGCACTGGAAGAGGTTGCCCAGAGAGGTTGTTGAGGCCCCATCCCTGGAGGTGTTCGAGGCCAGGCTGGACGTGGCCTTGGGCAACCGGGTCTAGTGGGAGGTGTCTCTGCCCATGGCAGGGGGGTTGGAACTCAATGATCTTCAAGGTCCTTTCCAACCTAAACCATTCTATGATTCTGTGATTCATTCTATACATACATGGCCACTGTTTCAGTGTTTGAATCCAGGTTGCCCATATCAAGATACAAGAAGGAATTCTCCTTTCCCTCCCCTCCATCAGATTGATAAGATTGTTGGGCTTTTTGCTTTGTTCTTTTCTTAGTGTTGGACATGGTTCACTGCCTAGGATCATCTGGGATGTTTAAATAGCAAAGATACTACAGTTTCAGTGTTCAAAGACACTAGTGATCTCAAGATGTCCCACTTTTCCAGAAACACGTTACAGTTGTCATCTATTTTTGCAAGTCCCATATTTTGTTTTAGAGCTAAGAAACATTTTGTCTGTCATGGTGTAGGAGTCATGTAGATTAAATGTTCTGTAAGTCTATCTAAAGTAGATATTTACTACACGACTGCCTGTAAATCTCAGGGCTGGAGACCTGCTGATCCTGGTGGTCCCTTCTAGTATTATATTTCTATTAAGCGTTAATCAAGTAAGTCCATTTTCTCCTTGCATGAAGTACACACACACATATATGTACAAATATATAGATACACACAGTATGCCACACTGACTCTTGAGGAGGATTCTTTTTCCTTTTGACAGCTTTTTGTTTAATAGGGGTGGGATGAGAAAATGGACAGGCAATCATATTTTCTTGTCACAACACCTTATGAATTTCTTACTGGTCAGAATCAGCAGAAAATAACAGCTATCAAATTTGTGTAGATTTAAAAGAAATAAAATTAAAAAAGATACACTGTCCTGGTTTGAGGTACAACAGAACCAATTTTGTTCAGTAACTTTGCTTCTTAGCTGGGCCTCTTCTAACTACTGAAATTAACAGCATATTGTGCAGACAACGTTCTCTCTCAGAGTGATAAGACCTATGTTTCTAGTTGATGCCCAGGCATGAAACTCGTAAGTCTCTTTTCCCCTCCTCTGCCTCTCTTTGAAGAAGGGTAGAGTGGAGCATCTCTTGGTCCCATCTGGGATCCTCCACATCCCCAGTACCCAATTCGGCCTAAACCATGACAGACACACACTTCCAAAAGGTATACACTTATTGTTTCCACTGAAGTGTAACCTACCCCTGTGAAGGAAGGTAGTATTTTCACTCCTGGATAGAGCCCAAAATGTTTTTTCCTTGACAGTCAATAGGCTTGCCATCCATATTTTATGACCGAACTCCATGAGTCCTAAATTAGGTAATTTCCCATAGATATCTGAAGTATAATTCATGCTGATCCTATCTATAGGACCAGAAAGACACCTATAGCAACTTTTTTTTTTTTACCAAATAGCTAGGAGTTTAGGGCACTGGCCAGACCTGTGCATCTTAGAACAAACCCCTTGGCCCTAATCTGCTCACACTGAAGAGATTAACTAAACATCCATAGAGAAAATACGTCTTACTATTTTACTACTGGCCTGGTTATATGATTCTCCGTTCCTTTTGCTGGCTGTTACAGAGTTCTGTTGCTGGGGGCCTACTTTCTCCAGTTAGACGGAGAACCCAGATGGCTGTCTAAAACTATGGATTTCAAGGCAAGAAGTGTCTAAGAGAAAGCAACCAGCAGCTCAGAACTTTGTCACCTCTTTTATCCCTATTTATGAAAGCTTCCAAAGGCACTGAAGGGGTTGTTCTTTCATGGTATGAATTTAATCACATAAATCCTCTGAATCTCTTTATTGTTTTTCAAAAGTCTTCCCAGGACTAGAAATAACCTTGCTTTTAACAAGCTAGAATCATATGCATGAGCCTGTGTGCAAAGTTTTATAAAGTATTATGCGCATATATGACAGGTATAAAAATTATACTGTTTATATTAATTTAAAAGCTCAGTTTACTTTTAAGGTCCTTTTTTGTTTCACCACTCTAATTCCTAATGAAAGCAAAGATTCATCTTTACACATATTCTGCAGAAATCACGCTGGAATTATAGGTCTGCAGATTTCTGATTTCCCTTCTGACTACTTTAAAATAACTGAAGTACATATTTTGAAAAATTCTACAGTAAAGCATTTAATTTGGCTGCTTTAAATCCTCTCATTTTCATGGAAACTTCTAGAAGCTAGGTACCAGATATCAGAGGGTAGTTTACAGTCATTAGCTTTCCAAATGCATAGTATTTTCCCACAAAAAAAATAATGCCATTTTGCATTATAAATAGTTGTGCATCTCCACTGCTCCCTTGGTAGTAAATCACTTCATCACTAATTTATAGAGAATGAAATCCTCTTGTAAAGACAGAGTTAGACTTGTTACCTTGAGATAGCTCTAGTTAACTCCTTATCTCCATGCACGAACACTCTTTTTACAATTCGTCATTCATTCATTTGACCTCCTTGAACATCTTTCTAACTTTCCTGGGCATAACCAGTAGAAAATACACCAGGTCAGCTAACGGGTGAAATAGTTTTTAACTGTATAAGTGAGCCTGGGAAAGAAAAACTCCCACTGTGATGCTTATCCCTATTTCCTAGTATGTCTATAATCTTCAAAAAGTATGAATTTAATCTTCAAATGGTTTATGTATGAATTATACCCATTTACAAAGATATATGACATTTTGTAAGAACACTCTTCATTAATAAAATTTCACATACGTTAGGAAATAATATAACAAATAAATAGTAAATAGGTAATATATAACTTTAAAAATGTTTCATTTTATTGAGTACTTTAGAAGAATGTATAAGCCCAAGTTCCATCACACCGTGCAATTAAGAAAATACAAGAAAAAATGAGTTTGATAGAATATTAAGATAAATTGTCTTTCACTATTTCTCCTTAAGATCTCACAAGAAAATAAAGTTAATTCTCTTGGTTTGCAACTGTGTTGATAACCAATAAAATACCTTGGTACTACTCATATGTTCAAAGAAAATCTAATAAAGAACTAACACTATAAGCTGAAATGGAACAGAATTTCCAATAAAATTTCTGTATTAAAGCCTGGGTCCACATACCATTATCAGTCCTTCAAATTGATAACAAAATTAGATGCTTTATTTGTATAGGTTTGGTTAGAAAGACAATGTGTGACATAATTATGAAACAGCAAAGCTGTTCGAGTTGCTGTAATATTTATCATGCAATCACTACAATTAATTCAGTGAAGAAATGCTGTCTTTCAGTATCCATAACTTTCCCCAAACCTACACAACATATGTTAAATTCTTTTACTGTCACTAAGAAAATAAGAATTGTAGAATACCACAATGAAACCAAAATGTAACATATTATTAAAGTTATCATTGTGATCCTGCAGAAAACTTGCTCAAATCAATCCATCACCAAGGATTTAATTTTTAAATGACAGTATTCTCCATTGTCTTATACTAAAGTCATTATTTACACACAGCCAGAAAGTATAAATGCAGCAGATTTGTAAAATGTTACAATTTTAATCTAATTTATCAGTCACAGACTTAAAAACTCATTCTGCAGAATGAATCTGCTATTTAAGATTTATAGGAATGGAAAGCGAATCTTCAAAGTTACAGTAGAAAATATTTTTTTTCCAGAGTTGAATAACCAAACAAGCATAACTTCAGAAATATCAGCTGAGACTTCAAGCTAAAGTGGTAAAGGGATCTACAGAACTTAATCAAATATACTTAATTTCCACTATCTCTTTCTTTAATGAAGTTAGGCAGTAATATGTTCAATGTTTCCATTGGAAAGTTGTTTCTCAGGTCTATTTAACAACATTGACAGGCTCTACTTATTAAAAAGTTAATGCTCCTTGACACTAGGCCAGAACTGGGTCTGTGAGAGAGTCACTGATCAATCTGATAATCAGATTTTTTTCAATACTGTCAAGAATGACAGATGTTTCAAAAGAAGCCCCCATTACTTTCCCTCATTCTCATTTCAGTGCATACCTTGCAAGTTCCTGGGTTACTAGGAATTTATTTAGTTCACTTTTATTTTGCCACCAGCATGTTAAAACACTGACATAAAACATCTTTGCATTGCACTGAGTGTATTCCCCAAATAATTCCTGTCTGTTCAGCTGCAATCTGGAGTTCTACATAATGAAGAGTGCTACATAAACCAGATTCGTAACCCACAGCCAGGCCGGCTGTCAAGACCACTAACCTATCTCAAGAAACTAATCAGACCTAAGACTTTAGTATACCCTTACTTGATCAAATAATTTCATAACTAGTAATCACAAAAGAAACCTGCCAACAACCAGTGATTCTTACATTCTGTAGGCCTTTGTACCATTCATTATTGCTATGAAGAACGCTTTTTCTGTACTGAAGCCTATTACAGAGGTTCTGGTAGGCAATGTGGAAGCCAGAAGGACTGAAATTGGAAGGACAGATAAAATTAGAAGGATTATGAAATAACCAGATTTACTTGTGGTTAAAGAATACAAACTGGATGAGGGTATAGGACCTTCAGCAATCATGTTACTAGAGTTACATGGAATTTATTCCCAGGAAATCTCACATAAATTACTAAACAAGACAGCCTGAACAGGGAAGCCCCTCATTAAAGGTTTACAGTATATAACTTTATTATTTTGAGACATTTGTTACAAATACCCAACCTTCATGTCATTCTTTCATTGTCATTGTAAAGATCTAAATTGGATATGTAGAGGATAGAGAGAGAAATTAAGAACAGGGGATTTCATAGTTTTTGATTATGTATTTATTGTACAATACTTTTGGGAATTACTAACAGTTTGTATGACCTAATACCTGAAAGATAATTTAACTGAGCCTTGAGATTCCTCTAGAGAGTTTACTGTAATGACATCTATTTTGAAGAGCACTGAAAAACAGTTACGCAGTTTGATACTTTTACTGCAAAAGCAAGCCTTGAAAGAATTAGGCACATTTATAGCTAAAGTTACTATCAAAGGTGTCATTAGAAGCAACCAGATAATTATTTATATGCAGCAGACAGAGTTTAATACAAAAATCAAAAGAAAATGGTATAAAAAATTTTGTCATGAGACTGACAGATTGGATTTTATAGAAATACTTTACATTTCCTACCTCTGTAGGATGTTTTTAATCTAATTTTAGAGCTACTAAAATCCACTTACATTGCAGTAACTAACCTTATATTAATTCAGCATAAGAGAAGGATGTGCTCTCTGGCTGATGTTATATGTGCACAAATTCTTTATGAATTCTGTTTTAACATTTTTTTCAGACCCAGGAGTAAGTTAATCACAAGAAAGACTGTTTGTTGTATTATCCCCTAGAACCAGCCATGAAGAGCACAGTGGCAGTATTTCCCTAAGGTTTACCCATCAATCAGTAGAAAACAGTTCATAAAACATTCTCATTTTTCAAGGAATTTATGGAAATTGTCTTTCATGGAAAGCTTTGTGGGCACTGAAAGTGTTCTGCTTAGCATTTTTAAAGGTAGACGGATGGAGTCAAGCACATGACCTCTACTAAATTCCAAAGGCACTTCTTCCCTCCCCGACTGTCCTGATACATGTTAGTGGTTGCACATACAAGCAAACCATACATACTAAAATTATTGCTGCTCCAGATGTGAGCACTCTATATATGTTTGAAATGGGGAAAGCATTAATCTGAGGGAAGAGGTCTTTCTTAATGAAGGAAAGGAAAGAATTATTTCCCTTTTCCAGATTAAGGAAATGTGGAAAATTAAGGACTTAACTTTCATTTTCAGTAGTCACTTTTGCACCCTTATTTTCGTTGAAGCTACCAGATACATACAGTGAATACTGAGAAACAGGGTAGCATGTATCCATTGTAATTAATTTTTAATGAAATGAGTTTTTATTAAACTTATAGTTTAATATATTCAGTTATTAAAATGGAACAGTGAAGCTAAATTTACACCTCAAAGGCAAAAATACCCAAGTATTAATTCAGCTAAATTACTTATTGCGAAGTATTCATTGTCGATTGCTTATGGACATGCCTGTAAATTATTATGCTTGTCAGCCACTGGGATGTCTTATACCATTCTTGACATAGGCTGAGCTTTATTAGTTCAGCAAACTAAATACTTCCAGTTTTTTAAAAATATCATGTATGTCCCAGTTTATCTATCAGAAGTTACTTTGTATAGTGGATGAACTCCATCAGTGGAGGATGTAAGGGGCAAATCAACCAACCAATTCAATAGTGAAGACATTCACTAGCCAACAAAATTACAAAAGATCCTATTAAAAACATTTCTAATACTATTACTTTTTCGATTATCTCTGTTCTGTCTCCACCAAAGCTGACAAGATTTCTTCTACTTAATCATCAATTTATCTACAGGACAATATGGTAATACTTCAAAGATGCTGGATTAAAAAGCACAAGGAGTTACTGGGCTGTCAGCAACTGCCCCCAAGGGAAACACTGACAAAGAGAAAATCACAGCCTGTTGTGTTCTGCTTCACAACAGATTATCCAGAAATTACAGTAATCAGGCAGCATGGAATGATCAACAACAACAAAATCAGTATCACTTCTTTTTCCTGTTGCCGTTTGTGCTATACACTTCTGAGTAAATAAAGTTTATTTTGCATTTCTCACAAGGTTGTTGGTCACAGTCCCCACTTAGAGGAGGTTTTCCCCTTTCTCTTAATAACTATAGATAATGGTGATTGTGTTCTGGATTTACTGACTAAATCCTAACGGTATCATGTTCTGGATTTACTGACTAAATCCTAATTTACAGACTAACTCTTTTGGAATTAAAAGCGAGTAAATGATCTTCACTAACTACAGTAGCACAAGACACTACGTGACATCTGCTGGAGAGTGTTGGAAGTGATTAATATTGTTTGCTTTGTTGAGGACACAGTTTCCAGACACTGGTAGGTTTTGTAATCATGCCTTTTTCAACAATTCCAGCCCACCTTGCTTCAGCGACTGTTCTGCAACAGCTTCTGGGTAAAATCCTAGTACAGAGAAAATACATTATTCACACCAATTAATTTATTAGATGCATACAAGCATGAAACAGCTGGCCTTACTACTTCTCTCCCAAGTCCCAGAGCAAAAAGACCACACGGGGTTGGACTGTCAAATGGTACTTCACAGATGCAAAAAGACTCCACAACAAAACACATCATCACAAAACTAAACAAGCGGAAGAAAAAAAACACACCCAAACCCCAGATTTTGGTACACAGAGGACACCTTCAAGGAGGTCAAGGTTCAATCAGACCCAGCTCATCCTGGAATAGTCACAACTGTCACAAATTCATTTAACACAAAGTTTCTGAAAAAGACATACAATGAATAATTGTAATGCATTCATTTTGAAGTTTGATATTTCAGTGTCTTTCACTGGCACAAAAAATACTGAGTTCATATAAAATGGAAAAGCAGAGGAAATAGTTCTGTTGTCAACTTTCAAAAAGATTCACTTCTTTCAGAGATAAAAGTACAAATATATTAGAAATGTAAATGCATTCACATCTAAAAAGCTAAGATTGTTGAAAAGAAAAATGTCAAAGCTGGTAATGCCCAAAAAATACATTTCCTACTTTGTCTGAAGGTTTTAATAATGAGTCAAAAAATAGGACCATGAAGCCGGACCTTTTTATGATGTACAAAGTTTATTAAATGTAAATCCTCCTGTAATAGTGAAAATACGGAGACTACCAAGAGTCTGGGGAAGGATTTTACACTGCAATGAATTCCCATCAAACCAACAGAAGAGTGCTGCTGGTATATACATGATCTCTTTTCATAAAACAAGATGAGGCCACTCTACCAATATCTGTCATTTTGAGTAAAGCAGCACTTGGTGCTACTGGTAACAAGGCTGATAACAAAAGATTACTAATTTCACAAGTCCACAGTAGTTAACTCATCAGATTTTATCTTCTAAAATCTACATTCTTCCCTTTTCCCTCCTTCTCCCCAAAAGAAAAACAACCAAAACCACCCCAACACCTAAAACTCTCAGTTCAAAAATATATATTTACCTATATTGTCAATATTTAGAGCTATCCTGCCTAGTTTTCACAGACTGAGCTCTCCTAGCAAATAGAATACACACCATGGTATCTAGATGCTATCTACTCTAGATTTAAATGCCATAATCAATCTACCTGGAATAATCATCTACCTGGATTTGTGCAAAACATTTGACACTGTCCCACACGATATCCTGGTCTCTAAATTGAAGAGACATGGATTTGACAAATGGACCACTTGGTGGATAAGCAACTCGCTGGACAGTCACACTCAAAGAGTTGCGGTCAACGGCTCAATGTCCAGGTGGAGAGAAGTGACGAGTGGCATTCCTCAGGGGTC
>NW_009649137.1:780198-783415 GCF_000708025.1 Charadrius vociferus
GAGAAGAGAAGGCTCCAGGGAGATCTTATTGTGGCCTTCCAGTCCCTAAAGGGGGCCTAGAGGAAAGCTGGGGAAGGACTTTTTACTAGGGCATGAAGTGCCCTTTAAACTGGAAGAGGGCAGGTTTAGATTAGACATTAGGAAGAAGTTTTTCACTTTGAGGGTGGTAAGGCACTGGAAGAGGTTGCCCAGAGAAGTTATTGAGGTCCCATCCCTGGAGGTGTTCAAGGCCAGGCTGGACGTGGCCTTGGGCAACCTGGTCTAGTGGGAGGTGTCCCTGCCTATGAGACAGGGACATCAACTCAATGATCTTCGAGGTCCTTTCCAACCTAAACCATTCTATTATTCTATGATAATAAAGTCACAAACATGGTGTTTGTTGAGCAAGGTCCAAGATGTCCTTGCTCAGGAACTTTCTCTGCAGCTGAGAAGAAAAGCATAAGTCATCATTTTTTTGCCCTAATGTACATTCTGCCTCTGCTGGCATATGACATGGGGTCCTATACATGGATGAGGAAAGGGAGGAATATTACCGAAATACTTTTCTCACTTTTCAATTAAAGGTGCAGACAAGATAAATAGTAGGAAAACAGTGCAGTTACAGTAATACAACAGTGTTTTTAAATAGGAAAAAGTGTTTGTGCAAATACAGTTATAAACTGTATTTAACTAAAACTGTGGAAAAAAAAAAAAAGATTATATTTTAATAGTAAAAAGATCTTCCTGAACAGGGAAACTAAAAACTGTATTTTCTAAGAATTTATAGCTTATGACCCTCCACTGAAATCACAACTACCTCAGCACCTCCTACTCCATCTCCCCAGTGACCCATTGCTCTTCAACAACTCCAGTTTGTTATTTCCGTTAAATTTTCATTCTCATTAGCAAACACAAAGTATTCCCAACTTCCTCCAACATCCCTGAAACAACAGCTGGGCAAAAGACACTAACTGCTATTATTTGTTCCAAGAAATGCAAGCACTGACTGCCCAGGCCATTAGGAACAGATATATAGTCTGCTCATGCTGCAATTGTTCCCTTAGTTGGATAATAATAATTTTTGTCCTTTTCCTGTAATATTCCAATGCTTTATGAAGATTTTCAGAACCCTGTATTCTCAAGCTCCTTCTCCGCTTTGAAAACTGGTGGAATTGGCCAGTTTTCAAACCAGTGAAGGAAGAAGGGAGGAAAGACTAGCAAATGAACAGAGTGCAACTGTAAATGTGTTGTCCCCTTAAGAATCAGACTAAAAAACTACGAAATCTTTTTCCGTGGAACATACAGTAAAATCATACATTATCTCACAGACTGACTATAAACATATCCATATACTATAAACTATAGTTAGATATAATTTCTTATGGATACATGAATTTTAACAGTGTACCTGTAATTACAATAATATTTGCTATTGTAATACATAATTCGTAGGCCCTTGGATAGCAAAATAGTTGTCACATTATTGGAAAAATTTACCTTGTACGTTAACTTCTTCTTAGTATAATTGGGCACCCATAACATTTTTCGAGTGATCTTTCTCACTTGGCAATCTATCACAATATGATCCTGTGCCAAAGGTTTCTTCCCTATTCCCTTAAGGCTAAAGATGTTTTCAGTGCCAGCTGTATCATTTCGCAGAATAAGCCTTCCCTATGACAAAGAAAGAAGAAAAAAAAAGTTTCAGCACTGTACAAGTCCACTTTGGCGGCCAGATTAACTCCTGTAGTCTATCAGTCTTAAATCCAGGCAACAATAGCATTCCTACAATAAAGCATTCCTATTGACTTTTCTAGTTCTTCAGTGAAGTCTGCTGTTAAACATAGAAAAAAAGTACAGAAACAAAAGCTTTTATTTTTAATTTTTCTAATTATGAAATGTAACAAAATAAAGCCTTCATACTTCTAGATTTTATACTGCTTGGCTTCTTCCTGAAAACCAAATATCCAAGGAAATATGTCCTCATGTATCCTTATTCTTCAAAAAAAAAAAAAAAATATAACTTTGCTCTATCATTTCCATCTGTCCTTCCACTAAAATAATCTTCCTAATTGTTTCTCATCAAAGATTTCAGGGCTTTTGGCTTTTAATAGATATATAATACTGGATTCCTAAACTACATTATATTTGGTTGGTAATGCACATGGAAGCATTACTAATGTTTCACAGAACATTTTTTTTTTTGTTTTTTTCTTTGGCAATTCACACATTTGAATAGCAAGCTGCAGTCAAAATCTCTCAGCTAGCATACAGGCAAAAATATGTATATTGCTTCTTGCTAAAGGTGTCACAGCCTTTGCTCTGCTCTTCATTTTAGCATTCAGAACAGTGATTACTCTGGTGGCAAAACCAGCTTCTAAGTAGTGGCTTAGCTTGTAACAAATTATTTTATGAAACAAAGTACCCACCACATAAATTAATTCATGATGTATGCATGCAACAAGAAATACTTGATGTTACTACTTATTACTTAGGTAATGAAATACAATATAATATATGTATTTAAATTCAGACTAACACAATGTACATTTTTATGACCAAAGTTCAGAATCTCTACAGAGTAACTAGTTGTTTCATTAAAATGGAAGGTTTGAAAGAAAAGCAAATAAAGGAAGAGACAATAAAGGGTGGTGGGAAAATCTATCATGCCTAATGTTAAGCTTTGTATAGTTAGTTCCTTTGTTTTTTTACTTCAGCTAGTAGGAAATTTTTCCATTTTTGACTCTCAAGCAGATGCCTAATGCTAGTAACTGCTTAAGCACTTTCATAATTTGGATGCTGATGGAAATTTTATTGACTGAAGCATCCTTTTCAAATCTTGAAACTGTTTTCCCTCTTACCGTTGTTACGCACTCAGCAATAGGCTTGAACATGAGGGGATACAGAGCTGTTTCACCAAGACGCACATTTATTAGAGGAGGGCCATAAAAACCCTGTCCTTCCAAAATTGCTTCAAGTTTCCAGTTCTGGCTGGACATGTTACTCTGAAATCAAGGTAAAGATGCAAATTAGATTATACATTTAAAGCTTCTAACATTCGTTTCAGCTTTTACTTGCAGTTATCATCAAAACAGAGCACCGTACTCATTTTCCCAAAGTACTGGCTCAGAGCACCGTCGGGGAGAATGAAACAGTGTATTTTAAAAATTAAGCAAGCTAATAATAAAACCCTTATTCCTGGCAGCCAGAGGGGCTGGTACCAATACTATCAGCAGCAATA
>NW_009649137.1:783458-813445 GCF_000708025.1 Charadrius vociferus
GTCAAGATAGAATTTATAAATATCATTATAAACATTTACGAGTATCTTTAATGCTTGCCAAAATTCTGTCCCTTTTCCATCTATAGAAAATCTTAGTGTACCTCCTTGAAGTGTTGATGAGCATATATTGCGCATTTGGCTACTGACTGTATTACAGGATAAGCCTTGCTCACAAATTAAGCGCTCCATCTCCAAAGGAGCATTTACAGTCCTATGTTCTCAGAAAATGGTCTTTCAAGAGACTAATCTATTTTAAAGAATGCCTGTCCAGATGTATCACAAGAATGCTTAATTGTGGTAGAAAGTGAGATATTTCGTAATACGCAGTTGGGTATTGCATCAAAATAGTAAGACTAAAATTATCCTATCCAGCCTCAAAGTATTTGAAGGAACCTGATGACCAAACATCCAGTCTGCAAAAAAGTTAACATCCATCTGAAAGAGAAAATAAACTGGCATTCAAGAGCTAATACCTGCCTTGTCAAAACACAGAAGATAGACTTTATCTATGAAAAGAGGAAGTAATCCTTTGAACCATAATGGTCTTCATCCATGGAAAATTGTCTATAAACGTCAGAGATGAACAATGGATTTGGGGGAATAGAGATAATACTTCAGTCCTTGTTTCCTTCTTCAAAAGTCTCTCAAGCTCAGCTATCTCAACCTCAGAAACTACAAACCACCACCTGTGGTCATCAGAGCTAACCCCATGGCATGGCACAAGACATGCAGTATCATATATCTAAGGTCTGACTAACGTGTACGATTAATGCTTAATTCTTAGTTGTTACGAGGTAAATTTCCTAGTAGTTGGCACAAATGCCTGTTTGGAAAGTTGAGATTTGTATAGTGCCCTAGTTTTTCAAAATATTTCAATCACCGTGGTCTTCAATGCTGTAATAACAGCAGTTACATCATCTCTGGTAGAAAACATTAAAAAAAAAAAAAAAAAGAAAAGAAATAAACTGGTATCCTTATGCTGAAGATAAAATGAAAGGGGAAAAAAAGGCATCAAAAGATTATTTTTATTCTCATGCATTTTTTTTTTCCCCCAGACATCAGGTACAACATTATCATTTTGCAAATCAGCTTGAACATTTTTAAATTGGCAGGTCATCACCCTTTGCTAATCTACTGTTTTAAAAGATGGGATAGAGGAAAAACATCACTGTGGTTATTCTTTGCTAAGGAAAAGAGGAGGACAGTGAAAATTTGGGGGCTTAAATTGTTTTATTTTCAGTGATTTCTAATGCCATTGGTATCAGATGCTTCCTTTATCCACATCAGTGATGATTACACCAGTATTTCTTCTTAATCTCAAACACAAACACTTGTCAATTGGAGAAATATAGTTGACAAACATAGTCACTTTAAAAGTCTTCTGTGACAAATCCTTCTACTACAGAGTGAATTTGTCTAAAAATATCTTCTAAAGAAAGATATTAAGGTCAACCCCAGACATTAGAAAATGAAAATAAAATATTTGTTAAATGCAACTCCCTTGAACTTGTGCATTAACAGTTTTAATTACTTTAGCCTCTAATTCTTACAGGATCTCTGCTTAATGCAAAATCTTATCTGAAGCCTGTTAAGTCAATGAGAAGCACAGTTAATCCTAAGGGATTTAGAATCTTTTCACAGGATGGTAGGTGATTAAATCCAAAGTACGTAAGGCTGCATGTACAGGATCTTTACCTCTTTCACTGGAGAGGCTGAAAGTGAATGATGGAACAAATACCTTCATGTCATGCTTGTGAGAATTACAGAAACTTCAGATGTTCAGCCTTAACTCCAAGATAAAAAGACAATCACAAATTTTAGATTCAGGTGGGGTCTCATTCTGGTTCTGTCGCTAATTCACTATATGGCTTTAAGCAAATTTCTTGACCATTTTATTTGCTCCATTTATAAAGTGTTCCACCTACCACAAAGATTTTACAACTGTCAATTCGTTAGTGTCTGTAAAAAGTGCTTTGAACACTAATTACTAGGTTCAGCAAACTAAGTTCAACAAACTGAACAACCCCTCATACCTCAGTTTCACTCTCTATGAGCATGTGTTTTTCATAGAATATTTCAAAGTTCAGTAATTTGAATGAAAAATATAACAGTGCTAACTAACAACACTGATAGATGCAGAAGCTCCAGTTAGAATGAATGTATGTATATAAAAATGTGAAGTATCGAACTCCTTACCAGAGTAACACACATTTCTTATACTGAACGTGGAAGAAACTATACGGAAAAAAAATAATGTGCAATCACAAAATTAAGCTTAAGATGTAAAAGGACAGGAATACTTTCACATTTTAATAGATCTTTGTTCATCAACATTTGATTTTGCAAATTTAGGGCAAAACATTTAGAGTAGACTTTATGACCGCATGTATGCATTCCATAGAAAGAGACAGAGATACACATTCCCTCTCTCACAAACGCACACATACACACAGACAAAGTATAAGCTCTGAACTTTTTATTTCCTTGCTAAGAAAACAAGCAGGACTTAAAACTATAAAAGCACGACTCCTGCATGAAATTTAAAAGCATATACTTAGGAACACTCAGCAGTGAAAAAAAAAAGATCCAAAGAAAAAAGCCAATCTGTTTAAGCAAGGTGGAAAAAAACCCATAACTTTCTGAGCTATATAACAGCTGTTTTTCAGCTAATGTAACATTCAATAAATCAGTGTTTAATAAATAATATATGAATATCTTAAAATTTATGTGTTAGAAAAGATGCACTGTGGTATGATTTCCTTTCATTTTCTTTACTTTTTTTTTTTCTTTCTTAATGAACTAGTGCCTTGTCTATTTTCAGTATTTCACAGAGCATCCACAGTATGGTCTCTCCCCAGACATTGTCTCCTTGTTTGAATCTCCCCCCACTCTTTTGTCTACAAAATCTCAGAATATTTTTTCCATAAATTGACTCACTTGTATTCTTCGGTAGCTCTAATATGAAAAGGTTACATTAAGTACATAGACCAAATCAGAGTTCAAATCCCAGTAAACATTTTACTAATCTTATCTCTTAAACAATCTTTACCTTTTCTTTCGCAGTTTAAACTCCTTCCCTATAATTTTTTCATATTTTTTTTCTTTTAAATCAGAAAATTTATCTAAATATTTGGCAATATTTTCTCAGGGAGATGATATTCCAACCTACACTCCATCTTCACTCCCTGGTCTTACTTCTCATGTGTCAAGGGTTTAACATAGAAAATAGATATGATAAAACTATATATGATATATTGCCTATGCTTGCCATATTTTTCAGATTGTATGTAATCTAGTTCTTCTATTTCACTCCTCAACAGCTTTCCTTTTTTTTTTCAGAAACAAAATATTTATTCCCTGGATTAAACCTTTTTCATTTTTTTTTCCTTTTTTCACTTTCAGTGTGATAACATTATTAAATAACAGATTACAATTGTCAGGACCGAAGTGAAATATTAGAAATAAGCCTATCAAACTAATAATTTACTTTAAGAACTGCCAGAAATTACTTTTCCCAGCAAGATTTATGTTATATCCAATATGGACTTTAAGTAATAATACTCAAGTCAGTATTTACATGTATTTGTGCATTTTACAGCTGTAAATTCTAACAGTTTTGATCCAGAGTCCAGTTTTTAAAAATCGTGAATCTTAGTTTCTAGTAGTAAAGTGAACTTACTATTGGAATATCCTGAATCACTGCCTGGTAAGCCGGAGTTAGAAATTCAAGCTCTGCTTCAGCATGGTCTGTGTTCACTACACATTCAATCTCATAGACACGAACATCGCAGGAGGACTTCAGAAGAATCTGACAGTGGTAGCAACCGGCATACCGAGGGACGAATTTTATAGGAAGCTCAACCGCATCACTTCCATCTAAAAACAAAACCAAAGAAACTGCAATGTTGTAAAGCTTTTCAGAAAATTGGATTCACAAGCAGAATCTGGAGAGAGTTCGAATAAACTGTAGGAGTGTCCCCAGCAGTACATGCAATGATTTAAAACAAACAATTAGAACTTTAGGATTGTTATCATATAAGCATAGCTAAATTTTTATTTTTCTAAAAAAAGGTATATTTAAGCATCTAAATAATATTTTCTATTGTTTTTAGCAGCACACAGAGAGCAGTATTTTAAAAGATCTATTAAATATAGTAGAAAAATGTAATGTATATTTCTGTAAATATCAAAGTATAGTAGTTACTATACTTTTGTCAACAGTTACTATGAGACACACGAGAAACAAGACAGTATATTTGGCTAATAGTAGCCACAACAATGACTGGAATTCTGTTAAGTTTAGTAGTTCTCATCAGAGGTACTTGTTAGATTTTTCCTATGCCCAATTTTGGATTGAAAGTCTGAGTTTTCCAAAATGGCAAGGGTGTCCAAGTTGGAACAGAATCATGAAAACTCACACTTGCCCAATCCACAGCATGTATGAAAAACTCCCCATTGGTAATCTCTAGAGTAAGGAAGAAGCTGTTAATACATGAGAATGTTTGTCCGGGGTAAAAAGACAAGGCTTGCAAAACTACTTGTAAAAACCATGTATTTTGCTTTACGGAAGCGTGTGCAAGTAGGTAAACAGGTGAAAATGTGGTAAATGTGGTTAAGGAGATAGGGGTTGCATAGTGAACCAATAGAAGCGGTTGTATGAAAAACATACCATATATGGGAGCTATCAAGAAAGATCGAGAAGAAGAGGCACTGAGGAAGACCACTTACTTCAGCCCGTATGACCCCCAGGAGGTGGAGAACGACCCCCTAGCAACAAGTGGAACATGCGCAGAGTACACCACACCAAAGAAGTCACGTACGCGGAAGGACGGACTGTATAAAAGGCCTGAACATCGACTGAAGTCTTGCGGCAGTTGGTGGAACGCGGAGTTCCCCTGTCGCCCAGCGCTGCACTGCCTCTTTGCTCTTTTGCTTACTTTAAATCAATAAAATTTAAAGATTGGAGATTTCTGACTTTTGTCTGGTACTAAATTTATAACAGAAGCAATACAAATGGTGTTCATCTTTGGACATAACCAGGGCTAACAATTCTGCTGCAAGGACTTCCTCCTCTGTTCCTGCTTACAGGAAGGATCAGACTCTTTCACAGTATTTTAAGCCCTTCACTAGCTCTTGTAGGACACTTTCTAAAGGAGAAGGGAAGGCACGTGAGGAACTCCAATGAATGGCCATAAAAATTGTTCCCCAGTCCAACTCCCCCAAGAGTCTCTAAAAAACCCTGAAAAACCACATGAAGACTGCAACTGTAAAAACTTCACTGTAGCTTTATATGTACAAAGACTGTTTCTTTTCACTGTTTTCCAAGGTTAGAAACCAACACCTGAAGTTGGAAAAGATAATGTGGAAGGTCAGAGACAATGTAATGACACAACAGCTCCTTACAGATAAAGCTCCAAACAAATTGGTTCTCCCTGAGGGGGAACACCTGACAAATTCTTGTGGAATTTCCCTTCTTCCTTCATTTGGGTTATTCTCTGACAATACGTATGACAACTGGACTCAAACTATTCTAATATCTTCAATGACGACTACCGAATTCTGAAAGTGCAATCAATCTTCATTTGGGATGCTGCTCATTCTAGTTCACAAAGTGGTGCTCCTCATGTATTCAGTTCTCACCTCTCTGTAAACGAACAGCAAATTGAAGCTTTCTTGTTGCCTGATGTCATCACTACTTCATTTTTTCCAGAAAAATAGGTCAAGTTCAATATACTAATTATAAAGAATGACATTATTAATCTTTCAACATTACCAGGCTATCAAAAAGATTACAAATTGCACCTCAGGTTTAACCCCCTCTGAAATAAATTAGTTTGTTCTCTTTTAAAGACAAGATTAATAGCCTCATAATTTTTGAATTATGACTCTTTTTTCTATTTTGTCACTAAGTTATTATCCCCATTGGCTATCTTCCACAAAAGTGACCTGAGTTTGTCAGTTATGCAAGGAATGAAACTATCTTTTTCATTGTTCAGTTCATTAGTACAGTCCCTAATTTTCTGTGTCTACAAGAATCATTTTAGGATTTTTGAAAAAAAAAATTACTTAAAATTTAAAGTAGACATTTTAAATATTCATGTTTCAAGATAAAGTAGATGTTTACAACATGTATTTGAACAAATATAATGCAGTGTACTGGAAGCTCCAAAATATTTCTGCATGAGTTTTACTTTCTTGCACTAAATGGAAATTGCGATTACTAATAATTAGGGTCATCTTTCACTGAGATGGACCTATCTTTGAAATGCACACTTTCAAAAAGAAATGCCTCCTATAGGAAAACTTAAAAAGAAAAAAAAAGAAGTCTTCCTACCCATCCCATTCCATATTACAATATTTAGTTTGGCATTAATTTTGTTAAAATATTTTTTTATGCATTAAAAAAATACATCGAAGAATAGGTCAGTTGAATAATTGAGATATTATGATCAATTACAATCAGTGAAAAGGGAAGTAACTCATTTGGTGATGCTTGTTTATAATAAGTATTTTATGCAATAAGACGTGGTTCCTGAAGTGAGACAGGATCTCCAAATCAAAATGATTACAGAAATCACTTGCCTATGAATTATAGGTGAGGTTTGGGGTTTATCTGCAAAATGTTTTTTCATGCTAATTTTAAATACCATAGAGTAAACCGGGCGTAAAAGTTTCTCAGCTGAGCATGTTTTCCTCTTTCTCAGTCTCACAAAATATCCAGCAAGTATTAGTCTAGGAATTAATTCAAAGACTTAACGTAAATAATCTACAGGGCCACAACTGGCCTAACAATTTCTGAGACAAAAGTAGTAACAGTAAGTAATAGGCAACATTTATGTTATTTCTATGTAACAGGAAGCAGAGCCTGAACCCATGGAAATGAATGGACGGCAGGCATTTCTCCAACAGTGAAAAGTCAGGCAGAACAATACACGGTTTTGGTACAGCTTCCTTCCCTAGACGGGATATTTATTGTTTGATGGGGAAATATTTAATGTGAAATAGGTAAACAGTTTTATTTTATAGATTTGTGTTAGACAAATGCCTATGGGAAACATTTACTTGATCCTGAATCTGAATATCTGAGTTGGGTTTAGTTGTGAGACAGTTGTCAAAACAGGGGTATTTGCAAAAGCAAAACTTTTGCTGTGTAATATCACCCACCACATGTTCCTCGAAAGGTAAATTAGAGCATATAGGTGTTGGGGATGTTCTCTAGCAACTGCATGGCATCTTGTGCCATTTCCTTATTGCAAAAGACAATCTGATCACCATCTGGAATTAACAAAGTCCATACCTTCTGGTTCTTAAAAATCTTAAAACTCGTCATTTTAGATCTGCCTGACCTGAATTCAAAGTTAATACTCTAACTGCATCAGCCAACAAACAGTACATTCCAAAGAAAGGTAATGAGAGTTCTTTTGACATTAAAATGTAAGAAAAAATTTTCTAGAGGTTAGTAATAATGGCACTTAGTACAATAATCGCTGTTTAGCCCTATTACAAATTGTGGGAGGAGGGAAAGACCAAGACTACAAATGCCATTCTTCCTTATCACAGTATGTTGGCATAATTTCTGAAGGTAGAAAACTACGGGCCTTCAGCAGTTAGTCAATTACTTGCACATTATATTAGCTTTTATTCAGCAATGATGGTTCTATCTATTTAGAAGCTCAAAGCTCAATTTTACAGCTGAACTTATCTCAGCTTCTGACACTGTGTCTGTGTCACAAATAACTGGTTAAATTAACCTGAACACTGAATTTGCAGGTATGGACTCCTAGAAGGTTAAATAAGCAACATATTGAAGAGCCCAGAGTCTTATGAGTTCTCTTTATATATTGGGTCTTCAAATGAGTTCATCTGAATTAGAACATCACTCTACTCAGCAGTCTTGAAAAAGCAAACACTCTTTTATCCCTTAATGAATGCTGATATGTTTCGAAATTTTTGCTATCATTGTGTATGATTGCTTGCTGATTTTCTTTCACTTTATCTGAATACAACGGATTTGTAGAAAATTCCACTGAAATACAGTATATCATTACACACCTAAGCAAACAGTTAAGTACACTTGATCATACAGAAAAGGAGATCTATGGGGCAGGGGGGAGGAATAAAACCAGTTTTTCCTTAATTGATTTAAAAATGCAACAGGCAGAGACTTTTTTCAATGTCTTGTCATGAGTAGTCAGCAGCCATGTTCATGTATCACCTTCAGAAGCCAGTGAAGAGCTGTGTGGCACGACAATAAAGTAGAACAAAGGGTTTCTTAGGGGTTGTTGTTTAATAAACATTGACTCTTAGTATTTCTGAAAAATACTCATAAAAACTTCAGAAACAAGCAGACTACACAGTCATGCCAATAGGCAACTGGAATGCTGCCAAGTAAAAGGTTTGCTTAATGCAACTTAAGAAACATAGTAAAACTCAGGTGCTTTCTTAAGTCATCCCACGCATAGCCCCTACTGAAAAAGATTAGCCAAGCTATAAAGTATTACATTGAGAAAAATAAAATCACAACAAAGACAGAGCTAAGATCTCTATAAAACATATGTCCAAAATTTACAAATATAAACAAATTCAAAAGTGATTCTTCACGACTGGAAGAAGAAAGTGGCTGGGACAAGATATTTAAAAAATAAGCAACTGAGGGGAGAAGAAGGAAGATAAAGCAAAATTTCCTACCAATAGAGAAGAGAGCTCAGAACTAATAAAAAGAGCGCACTGAATGCATAAGGAAGTATTACATGGAGGGAATCAAAGAACAAGTTTTTATACCACTTACTGCAAAATAGTAAGTTAATGCAGAATTAGTAATGAAGGCTTAATGACAAAAAGATCTAACAAGGGCTAGCTAGAGATTCCTGTAATACATGATAATACATATTCCTTTCTTTTTGCTATCTGTAAATCTCTAAGAAAATAAGTTCTCTTTAAAAAAAAAAAAAAAAAAAAAAGAGAAAGAAAGTAGGCCAGTAGTTGTTTTAACAGAAGTCAGGAAGAAGCCCCAACAATCTGAATAAATTAACTGTAAGAACAATTATCAGGAAAGTAGAAAATTTCTACCAATTCTTGATAGCTCTGTAGAGAAAGCTTTTTCATCCATTCACTGGGGAAGAAAGGAAAAAATAGAATGGGGTGAGGGCTCTTTTTTGGATATTCTTTGCAAGTACAACAGCAGGCAGGCAGCATTGTCAAATCCCATAGTAAGAGGCAACAGAACTCTGATATTAGCTTTTGATACTGAATCTAAATTAGATAGCAAGGTGGAACAACATTTTCTCATTGAAAATGCATTGTTGACTTTTATTTCTTCCTGGACAATTTTAATGCTGAAATAGTACAACCTAGCCATCAAGAAAAAAACGAAAAAAACCCAAATGATTTTAGTTTTATTTTCCTGCCTAGTTTTTTTATGTCTATCTTTATAAACTAGGAAAGAAAATAAATGATATGGCATGACTAAAAGCATTCTAGGCACATGCTTGCCTTGGAAAAGTTCAATAATGTACATGCTTATAAAATACAGTAAGTGCATATCAGGACATACTTGCTTATGTGCATATCCATTTGAAATTAAAATCTTACCATTATTTTAAATATATGCATATTTATCACTAAATGGCAACAGCAATTGGTATTTGGTTATTATTACAATGTATAATATGAAGTATTGATATGCTGGTGCTGACATGCTGCCATATTGCTTTGCATAGCTATTGCTATCAATCATTTACTCCTGTATATTTTCTTTCCTTTAAAATACTTCTAGTCCAAGGGTATTACTATCAGGTTTCTGCTAATAGTATGATTGGCAATGTAAAGTCCTTTCAAGGTAGAAGACTGCAAACAAAAAAAGTCTGAAAAAAGAAAAGCAAATAAACAGGAAGGCCTTCTTATAAAGTACTTGCATGCTGTAATATTCATGAACTGTCACAAGCAAATACGTGAGCACTCTAACTCAGGAATTTCTACACAATTCTATTTCCATTACTCAAGGCCTCAAAGCCATTGCCAGTGTCATATTACAATATATAAAGGCACAGCCTATTCCAGAAAATTCCTGAATTCCCTTACTCTAGGATAAATGCTTATTGTTCTTACATCTGGATACTCACCACGGTGCTTTAGTTTTAGATATTGGTAGCAATAGAGCTTGTATTATTTATGCAATTGCTCAAATTTATCTTAAAATGTTTCCCTTTCTACAACACAAAAGATCCTACATATGCCTGAACTTTATTCTCCAAATTTTGCGTGTACTAAAATGATGGTCCTTAATTTTTGTTAAACTTTGGTGCAAATAACTTATAAGTACTCAGAAATATGATAATCAACTTCCATCTTCCAGTGTAAAATTTTTTTCTTTTCCCTAATCATTCAACTAATTTTTATGTTAGCTTTGATTTTTCAGTCGTTTATTTCAACTTGATGCGTAGAAATGTGTAGGTCTATTTACCTTTGTGCAATTTTAGCTTTTAATTATTTTATTCTTCTTCCTCTGTTTGTATAATTTGACTGCATCAAATGTTTATTTCACTTTCAATACCAAAAGACATATTATTGGATATTTATCTTAACATTAGAATTTCACCAAATAATTCTCATATTAAGCCCTAGCCTAACAGTTTGAACAAAAGCGTGTATCTTAGGAAAGCTTCCACTTTCTTTTTTATAAGACTATGTGGTAGAAAGATTGTTATTTCTCTTGAGTTTGTGTCAGTATTTAAAAAAATCTCACACTCACATCATTTTACAGGTATCATAAATTGTTTCATTACAAATCTCAGTGTTACATAGAAAGCACAGAGCGTAGAGCCCTTTACAGTCAGACATATTCTCCTACTTTAAGTAACTTACAAGTAACCTGAATAGGACCTATTTCCCTCAGAGATCACTACGAGACCAAGCTACTGAAGCTTTCAAGACCTTGAAATAATTACTATAGCACTGCCCTGAACCCTTCCTCATTTGTAATCTCCCTTCTGAAGTACAGAAACCAGAACTAGAGGGGATGTTCCAGTAATAAGCTCCCTTTCATAACACGGTAACAGCACTGTTCAATACCTACACTGGGTTTTCCAATTATGTGTTTAAGGATCCTTGTTTTTCAAAATTTTCCAAAAAAATCTTTAATGAAAGAGTCAGAGGGAGATGAAGTCAGAAAAACAGAGTGGGAAATAAGGTTGAAGGTTTAGTTCATGCTGTGAGATAGGTACTCTGCTACTTTGCAGATTTTGCAAACTTTTTCAGACACATCACTTTGCAAAACAAAGTCCTTCCTCCCCTTTCAAGCTATGTTACTTCAACTTTGACACATAACATTATTTACTATAAAAACCATGTTGTTCAAATAAACCCAGTTGCTGAGCAAGCTGTTCTGCTTAGTTAAAACTTAGTTAAAGCTGACCTTTCATTAACTGCTGAAAAGACAAGTAGCATGGATTTTTGTTTTGGTTTTCACAGTTTTACCCAAAAATCCATAGCCATTTCTTTCTTTCCCCACCGTAACTGGAGGTGTGCTGCTGGACAGGAACAGCAAATATACAGCGGATAAACTTCTTATAAACTCTATTAAACAAAAGTAATATAACAACTCTGACTTGTCAAACATGTTCCTTACTTGCAGGAAGAGCCTGTTCTTTTATCCAGATACAGTTCTATAAATTAAGTCTGCATGGCAGGGAAATGTTTAGACAAAACTGTAAAAAATAATAAATATCAAGATTATAAACATACCTATACATTACAAAGTCAGTGACACTGGCATCTAAATTAAAAAGTTTTGAAGCACCTATCTTTACAAAATAACAGCAAGATGTACTAGATTTTAAATTATAGTTTTATCCTAAAGCACACGGAATATGTAAAGGCAGATGGCTGCTTATCAAGTTACAACATAAAACCTCTCTGTTCAAAGTTTTTGTGTTTTCACCTTTAGAAGGAAGACAGGGAGTGACACCAGGACAGCACAGCATTCTTCCCGTCACAGCATGGGACAATTCCAAATATACACATAATAATAAATACAATTAAATCAACAGAATAAATACAATGAAAGCAAGTCAATGTCTTCCTCCCAGATCCAGTGATGATGAGAAATGGGCACTACCAAAACCAGGACTATTACTGGCTTTAGAGAAGCAGTATCTTCTAAGCCTCACAAATGCAACGATCTCAAGGCTGCACCAAAGACAAAGATAAGCCTTGACACTGATGGTCATCCAAGCAGATGTCAGAGTTCACTCATGAAAACCTATATATCACATATGAGCAGCCTGACCCCTAAAGGCTTCAGTTGTCAAGTAAGCTTGAAGCCTTTGCTGTCTATCCATGTTCTTCTAGGCCGACTCCAGGTCTCTGTGAATCTTCTGAATCTCAATTCTGACCAGAGAATGAGGTAAAGGATACTCTGACATGTATCCTGAGGCTTAACATCCTTCTTGACCACAGCAGTAAGCCTATTCACACACCAGCCTAAGAGAGAGGCCTTCCAAAAATTGTCCACAATACAAGAAAACCTGTAGCAAATACAAACCTTCTCTACTGAATTAATTAGTGCAGGCATTAAATATAAAAGAGATGTATCCAGTCTAATATTTAAATCCCTCTCACTTTTGCAAGACCAAAACAACTTTTCTACTAATATATATCCAGTAGAAATAGCTATTCAATAGCTACAGTTAGAATGAAAACTAAAGATCTATATCACCATTTTTCAGAGCCACATTTTGAAACAGAATTATATTTTAAATAAATCCTTTGTATGAAGGAAGAGTAAAAAGGAATGCTACCACTTACACTTTTAAATCCCATTTATGCCTCACTATACCAGATGATTAAGACTGCCAAATGTAATTAATTTTTTATTATTATAATGTCAGTTAAAGCATAGAACTGAACTCTGAAAGATAACATGATAAGGAACTAGAATAAAACCCTGAAATGTAAACAGTAAAATGAAAAGATAGCAACATTTTTGTTATTGCACAATGACTATGTAATTTTGCTTTAAAAGATAAAAACTTTATCCAGAAAAAAACAACCCTAAGATGCAGAAAAACTTATACAGGATGTGGAGCATTGAATACTAGAAATAAACAACAGAATTACTGACACAACATCACATATTTCTAACTATAGACTACAATTTAGTCTACATAAGAAAAATCAGATCAACATTACAGACGCACTTATTCACAGGTAACATTTTCATAAATTAACACAGAATCAACAATCAGGTTTTGGGGTGCCATGTTGCTGGTGAAGATGTAGATTTTGGGGCAGAATAAAAAATTGAGACCTTCTCTGCTAAGGAATGGGAATGATAAATATCTTTAGGCATAACTCTAATGTCTGGTATTTCTTTTTCTTTTTTAAATTGCCAGGAAATATGAGACTAAAATTTAATACTCGTGCCAATCTGTGTCAAAATTTTGGTATGTAAGAAAATACTGGGCTCCTCTAATCAAAATTATGTTATGTATAAATGAAGTGACCAAATAGGATGGATTTATATTTTACAATCTACATAATACTCATTTTTACTGGTAGAATTTATATCCCATTACGTTATACAGAATAAAACCCACAAAAATAACAATAAAAACTCCTATCCTAGAGGTCTAAAATATGAAAAAATAACTTCCCCATTCCAGCATCAACATGTATGATACATGCAAACATCTGATCATAACACAACTATATCTTCCTATTCCCACATTTAGCCTAGTTCATACTCTTATAAATAGACCAAAAAAAGGGGATCATGGGGAATAACATTGGTCAATAGTACCTTAAACCCCTTGGTTACATAAAATTCTGTTCTATAACGAAGGGGGTCCATGTGGTATGACAGTCACTTAATTAAATCTACGTCACTGAAGAGCTTATCACAACCATTTCTCAATTTTCTCTGATTTCATTAGAAGTTGAAGATTTCTAGGGAAAAAGGGAAAGAAAAGGAAGCAGAATAGAGAAGACAGGTTTGATAAGAATGAATAATAGGAGCGGGTATACCTTATTATAGCTGCATAGGAATGAGTAAAACTTGTACCCCAGGTTACAGGGTTGCAGGGTCGAGGGAGGTAATTCTCCCCCTCTACTCCACCCTCATGAGACCCCACCTGGAGCACTGTGTCCAGCTCTGGGGCCCCCAACATAAGAAGGACATGGACCTGCTCGAGCGGGTCTAGAGGAGGTCCAGGAAGATAATGAGGGGGCTGGAGCAACTCCCCTATGAGGAGAGGTTGAGAGAGTTGGCATTGTTTAGCCTAGAGAAGAGAAGGCTCTGGGGAGACCTTGTAGCAGCCTTCCAGTACCTAAAGGGGCCTACAGGAAAGATGTAACTTTTAGTGGTTTTTCTCAGGAAAGATATACAGAGACAGATTAGGCAAGACAGTCAAAGCATTTCTATGGATGCTTTATCCAAGGAAACCACAACTTCTTAGTTTTTTGTAACACAGAGCTGGTTTTGGATGTTAATCTGTTGCTTAAAATCTGGAGCTGTTATTTTAATTCCACTTGACATTTTAGCCTTTTCATTCTTTAAAAATGCAAAGGGCAACTTATTTCAATGTTAATTATGCCTAACACGAGCCTCTAAATGCTCAATCCACTATCCTTTGGTTTATAAAGCATTAAAGTTTTACTGTCAATTACCTTTCTCCTCAGCTATATGCAGGGATTGAATTAATTCCCAGGATATTTCTGATGATCCAGATATACTACAGCTCTTAAGGATCCTATTTGAGATAATAGTAAACAATCACTGTGGTATGTGATGCAATGTGATGTTCTTACATACCAAAATTTTTACACAGCAATGAATTACAGGATGCATTCTGCATACTATCAAGAGGAACTTTAAGCGGATAGAGGTACCCAAGGTGTAGTTCAATGCACAGATGAGACCAAAGGATCCCTAACAATCTCAGTATGAAACAGAGCTGGACTGAGGTTTAGACTGTGTCCTTAGGCATTCTGCTAATGGCAGACTTACTAGATGATCTCCTTCCACATGTATTAAGTACAGACTTCACGGGTCACATAACACTGACACATTATAGGGACTGTGCTTGAACTGCTTGGCAGGCACACAAAATTCAAAGTGGTCATGGGGTTGCTCTTGTCCTAAGCTTTATTTTCTAGCACTGGAGCATTTTGGTGGTTTGTCCTTTTCAAATTCTTTCAGAATTTCCATAAACTTCTTAGACACCAGACCCTTCACTTCTGTACTACCTCTTCTGCCAATACTGTGTACTGGAACAAGACCATCTTCCCACTTCTTACGACACTTCTAATTTATCTGTAAATCTCATTTCAACATTAAGAAAGAGCTCACATTGAGATAATAATTTTGTTTGATTGTCAGTCCTTTTCACTAACAACTGTTTTCCAAAAACTGCCTCTTACCTGGTTTAGCACACAGACTTTTTTCCACATATACTACTATGTATTTGGTTGCACTAAAATGCAGTTTACAACTATGTAGGAATTCCAAATAAATATTCTTTCACAAAATCTGGGTCATTGCTAACTCAACAAAGACTTTACATAATCTTCTAAACTACTGATGAAAAGTGGTTAACATTGTCCACCAAGTACTAGTTCCTCAGGGCTCACTTTCTAACGACTCTCCAGCAATGAATTAATAACAAAATTTGCTAAAGTTTTTCAGTCTGGCCAATGTGTTATTTTAGTTCCATACAAGTATATGGTTTGTGTTTTGATCAAGACATCATATTGGTAAACACACTGTATTCTCTTTATCTGTTAAATCTGTAATACTGCCAAAGATGTAATGAGGATATTTAACAAGATCTATTTTACAAGAAAATATCTTGAGTGGCATTGATTTTTACCTTCTAATTCCTTGTTGGCAGAGTTCTTAAAGTATTGACTGGACACTTTTCCTGCTACTGTGGTCTGAGGAGTTCTGATCCAAGGATTGATTCTAGTTAGCTTGCTTCCACCTTTTGTTTTTCTTCATAAATCTAAGCACTCTGCCCTTTCTTCAGAGAAGTAGTTACTTCCAACATAAGGAAAGCTACCACTGTGGCTAAAACAGTGCTTATTCTTCAGATAATGAAGTTAACAAAATTTTCAGATGAGACCAATGTTTTACCTCAATCCACAGGAACACCACCTGGGAACTTCTGTCACAATATTAGATTCTTTAAGTACTTGTAAATATTCCTGTGTTTCCCCATTAGCACAAGAAATACACTGAATCAACCAGCACAACCTTTGCACTGAACAAAATTTGTCTGTTTTCATGCTGTCAGACAGTTATCTCAGCTTCCCTTTTTAGCTGTTCTTTAGCTCACTACCTCTCTGAATTCACTACCAAAGCCCCATTTAGTTCTCTGTATCATCTTGGAATTTCTGCTCCCTCATGTGACTATTTAAGTGTCCTAGAAAGAAAAAATAAACATCAAAAAGATTGTGTTCACTGCAGTATGATTTAGTTGCTGACTTTCCATTGCTTACTTCTCTCTTTGAGATACTTTTATAATTTCCATTGATGGATAAAGAAGCAGCATGAACTAACAGAAAAATAACCATTTCCTTACTGTAAGGTAGTTTCCTCAGTACATTTTAGCAATTAATACTCTAAAATGTTCAGATATGTTCATTCACTTTTCAACTTTTAAAATAATTTGAGAAGTTGCTAAGCAACAGTGACCTGCCATCTGGTCAGTTAACAACCTTTGTTCCGAGATTATGATAGAGGTCTTACTATGTCTTTATCAGATTTGTGCGTGCAGATTTTGCTCTCTCCCCCAGCTGGTATTCCCCTTTTCTACAATGTAATCCAAAGAATCCTCTACACCACTTAACAAAGTCATTGTGACTTTTTTTTAGTACACCTCTACATCAATTATTATAAACACAGGCAATTATTTTTTAACTTGACAACAAAAGGATTTTAACTAGCTTTTAAATATCCTGTCATTCAAGAAATGTTTCAGACTCCAACCTGCATTACATCTATTCTACAGCTTCTACTGACTGCTAGTCCTGTAGTTACTCATCAGGCTAGGCTTGCTTCTAATACGGCAATAACTATTGTCATCTTCCTAAAAACATGCCCAGTGACACCCTAAAACGTTTTACAGCACAGACACTGTAATCTTAGTTGAATGAATCTGTAACAAAAAGACTTGTCAGAAATTATCACAAAATTCCTTATTTTTGTCCCAGAAAAGAAACAAAAAACACAAAGGATGCACCACGTATGAAAACAAACATACACCATGAAACCACATAACTGATTCCAATGACACTTGGAGAAGTGAACTCTGGAATCATATAGAAGGACTCCACTGATCAAGAAAAGAAGTGACGAAATAAATCTATGGATTTCTTACATTGGTGGACTGACTATAATTCAAGGCTTTACTAAATTTGGTAAGGAAACTCCTATTTACATTTTAAGCAGTAAAACTAAAAATTGTTTGTGTTGTTATCGGACGCCTGTGGAACATTACATTAGCTTTGATATAATAATGTACAGATACCCTAGGAGGTAAATATAAACACAAATTTTATCATAGAATCACTTAGGTTGGAAAAGACCTTCAAGATCATTGAGTCCAGCCATTAACCTAACACTGCCAAAACCACCACTAAACCATGTCCCTAAGTGCAACATCTACATGTCTTTTAAATACCTCCAGGGATGGTGACTCAACCACTTCCCTTGGCAGCCTGTTCCAATGCTTGACAGACTTTTCTGTGAAGAAATTTTTCCTAATACCCAATCTGAACCTTCCCTGGCGCAACTTGAGGCCATTTCCTCTTGTCCTATCACTTGTTACTTGGAAAAACAGACTGACCCCCACCTCACTACAATCTCGTTTCAGGCAGTTGGAGAGAGTGATAAGGTATCCCCTCAGCATCCTTTTCTCCAGGCTAAACAACCCCAGTTCTCTCAGCTGCTCAAGTTCTTCTAAGAAATGTGACCTTAAGTGCTTTATAGGTTTAAACAAAGCATTAAAAAAAAAAATAAAAATGAATCAACTAGCAAAGGCAGGATCAAAATGAAAACCAAGAAAAAAAGACAGCAATTAAGATTTCAGTATAAAATTTAAGATACTAGAAAAATTTGCGGCAATGAAGACTGACCAAAGCTGACAAGATCACTCTGAAGACTAATGCACAACTTTTCGTTGATGAGGGATGGGGATACAGCAGCGTACAATCAGTTGACGCTTTCCTCTGGTTGACTGAGGAGTAGGCAAACAAGAAAAGATATTTGGTATAACTGGGAGAATTTGAGCACAGATCAGTGCTGGATGAGAAATGGACGTGAGAAAAGAGCACAAATTTAGGAACTGTGAGATAAACAAACCAAATGAATTTCTCTTTTACAACAAGTCTCCTGTGGTTGTGTGCCTTTCATAAATTAAGGGCAAGTGGAAAGCCCCATTTTCAACTAACAAAATAGAACTTGGGTAGTGATGATAAAAAGGCTGAGGATTTGATCAATAGCAGAATGGAGAGAAAGATCATTTTCTGAATCTATTCAGGAAAACCTTAAAAATATAGATTCAGAGAAAAAAAGTCATTATATTTAAGACCATTCTTACCTGTTTTCTGAGGTGAAAGGTCTTTCACTGATGGAACTTCCAAATTAACTCTGCTTGATGCCAACACCGGAATAGAGAACTTCTCAGGAACCTCAAAGAATTCTTGCATGCTCACTTCTACGCTGTAATCCACATACTTCAGCTCTGGGGCGAATGTACAAGGTTTCAGGAGTGCATGCCTCTGCAAGTGAGTGAATAATGTATACATATGAACAATCACCTCATAATAATTTCAGGTTAAGAAATGTAAAATTATACATGCTGAAGAGTATAATTCTAAAACTGAATTGGTAATTAGGCAAGTTATATAGAAATTGTTGAGAGATCCTCAACAATAAATAAAAACTGTCCTGTATAATTTTTTTAGACATCATGAATCTGAAACATTCATTTAAGAAGAAATGCATTTTGAGATTTACAGTAAAACCACCTCCCACCCACGAACCATTCCATAAGCTTTTATAGGTATTCAGGGAAGGCAAGAAAAGGGGAGAAATAACATGAAAAGAAAAACATATTTTGTATCAGATGCAGAGAAATGTTTCTTCTTTTACTTCATAAAGTTTCTGAATAACAAAAAGCATGAAAAGGAAAAATTATTTTGATATTTTGTGAGGGTTAACTACATCGTTAGCTGAGCTAATTTTGATACTTTAATGTTGACAATATATTTTAGAAATCAAAGTATTTAGAATTAATTTTAGAGAAAAATAAGCTCCTCCTCTTGGTAAAAAGCATTGCTAATCAACAGTATGAAACATATTAGTAGAAGGTTAGCACAGTGCGTAAAGGCAAGCTCAAAATAAGCATCTAAACCTCTTAATGAACTAAATTTGACTCCTGTAAGATAACATTACAGAAATAATGCAGTGATTTAATACACTACTTGCTCAAAATTGCCATTTTCAATCCAGTAACAGTGTTATTGCAATGCTCAAGATTAACTGTAAATTGAACAAATCTAAAATCTGAAACTAGTTGCATCTTTTTTACAGACAAGTCTGAATTCATGACTATTGTGAATTATCTTGAGCAAATGTAAGGAGGAGATAAATACAGAAATATTCAGTTTGTGCTAGGAAAATTAGTTTATTCTCAAAGTCTATTGGTTTTAAATAATACCAGGACAGAAGGTATCGCAGTACATATTGCAGTGAGACAAGGAATGGAGAGCCATTGTGGGAATTCAAAAAGACAATTTAAAAGGAAAGTTGGTTGTTCTTAAGGATTACTATTCATGGTTATACAGTCAAATTATGGTTCAAATCAACTGAGTTGAAGTCTGGCTTTGAGTTGGTGGTTTGTCTTTTTTATTTTCTGTTTTAATACAAAAGTCACATTCCTTTGCCAGTTTTAGAAAGCAGACCTACATTCTGCTATTGCTTTGTTTTGACCATTAATCTGTCAATCCAAAGTGTCAATATGATGCTAAACCAAAGTACATATGGAATTTAGGAACCTGTTAAGCTTTAGTTGCTCATATAGATTTTTGACACAATAAGTATAGAAAAGGATTACTATTCAAGATTCTTGCTACATAAAGTACAACTGGACAGATGCATCTGACTGAAAAGAATGCTCATCAAAACAAACTGTTGACATAGTTCTTTTTTCACTGTGTTTGCACCACTTGTATGGTGAAAATATAATTTACAGAAGGGATAAGATCAATTGTTATGTGAGTTGAAAACCTGAACTCACTATTTATTAATTTCTATCATGCAAGACTGGAAGTTCACTGATAGTACTCTCTCTCACACACAAAATAAATTAAAAAAATAAATAGGTGCTAATAATTCAGTCGCTATATTAATAACAAGTTCCATTTCTCTCTGATAGGACTGAGATGACAGAAGATGTTGCACTGGGAAAAAGATATGTCATTCTCACTTATAATGAGAAGTTCCAATCCAAAAGAATTACATATATTTACCAGTTTAAATTTGACTTTGACCTTTTGCATATTCAAATATAAATTTATACCTACATCTGATTTTGGTAATTAGTTTATTTCCCAACACCGAAATAAAAATCTAACATGATTAAAAAGTTTTGGGAAGTCTTAACTGACAAAATGATGGTAAGATGACCTTTGGTGGAGCACTGAACACATTTAAATTACAATTATCTTTAAGAGATATCTTATGCTTTAAAAAAAAAATCACTGAAGTACTTTATTTTAAGAACCTTGTTCATGCTATCTCATTTTTAAAGATACATCAGGAAAAAAGACAACTGGTTAGTATTATATAGTCTATGAACAGTTCAAATATTTCCTGGTACTTTGTAAAAGAGCAAAGGATGAAAATTTTTTTAATGAGACGCCTAGATCTTTTTGAAAGGGGAGAAGAAAATCCTGCAAACACACGCAAGACTAAACCCTGTTGCCAAAGGGTAATATTTCCAAGAAAAGATATAATGTCCAACACAATTCAGATAAATATTGCCGCTGTTGTTCTTTTTTGCATTTTTCAGGGCAGCGAGAGTAAAATGGGTTTTAATATTTTTTTAACTCTCATTATCAATTGCAGATCTACAGCTGCTGTGCTACAATAAGACAGATTCCAACATGTACTTCATCAACATAACGGTTCATGATATTCCAAGTGTGGAAGTGTTATTACCAGTTAAGAACAGTATTTGCATTCAGTTCCCAGGATTAATTTCTTTTTTAGAATAATTTGTTGAAAAAGGATTGGAGAGTATATAAAGCATCAGAATGAAACTTGATATTTTTCAAAGACTGATTGATTTTCCAAGGTATTTTCTTAGATTTACCATCTGTAATTTATATGTATATAGGATGGCAGACGCTATTACACAGTGCTGAGGCACCTTACTCTTTCCTTGCATATTACTGTTTTCCAAATCCTAATTTAGTCCCATTTATTCCTTCCAGGAATTAGCTTCTAAAACCATTCCTCATGAATAAAAGAATTTTATGAACTCAGTCTCTCAGAATCCCTGTGATCAATCATGTTTGCCATCTCCCTTAATCCTATATCAAAAGATAAGTGATGTATTATAAAAGACATTGGCCCCAGTTATAACTTCAAAAAATTGAAATCTGAAATCTGAAATCCTTTTGTGAAAAGTTCATTCCCATTCAAACATATCTAATGTAACTTTTTAATTACAGTATCTTCTTTCTTCAAGGACACCATGATTCTTTCTTAACTCCCCCCACACGCACACCTATATTTAAAAAAGCAAACTGTTCAAACTGAGCTTACAACTTTTCTATCATCACATGGAAGATCACAAAATCCTTATTGAATCCTGCAGCACTATGAACAGCACAAACTTTGAAGATCAGAGCTGGACAGATGTAGGATGAGATGCTGTTACATCAGCCAAGCAGTAAACGCCACAGCTTTAAGTGCACAAGGTCTCTGCTCATTTTCCATTGATCAAAACGAAAACTCATCACCATGATGTACTAAGATAAAAATACTCAATGTTGCTTAGCCATACAGACAGCAGGATAGAAAGAAAATGCACAATGTCCTAACAGCTTTAATACGACACAGAGATCCGGTGGCCATCCTCAGATGAGCCATGCATTCAAAGGGAGCCAAAATGGAGCCTAAGTAAATACTTTTACAGCTTAACTATGAGGAAATGTCTGGACACAGTGGGAAGTGCAAGGTCATTTTGCATTCTGGTAGTCTGGGGATTCGTGTAGAACAGAATTTCTCTTCTTTTCCTATCGTAATTCCTAATTATACAAGGAGACAACTGGCATGTCTGACTATGAAAAGAGACCCCTGTATCTAAACACTAGGTGCAATTTCTGCCTCTTTAGGTAGACTCTAGAAAAAAGGAAAACTGAGGCATGTTATTTTGAATTTCATTTCACTGACTGCAACATCTTCCTCCTCACATATACAAGTTGCATGGGCACAAGTTGGAACATAGGAAGTTCCGTTCCAATACACGGAAAAACTTCTTTACGGTTCGGGTGACAGAGCACTGGCACAGGCTGCCCAGGGAGGGTGTGGAGTCCCCTTCTCTGGAGATTTTCAAAACCCGCCTGGATGCAGTCCTGAGTAATGTGCTCTGGGCAATCCTGCTTTAGCAGGGGAGTTGGACTAGATGATCTCTAGAGGTCCCTTCCAACTCTGAAAATTCTGTGATTCTGTGAAGTGAATGAATTCTAGTTATCTCCTTTCTTTTATTCACTTCCCTCTATTTACCACCATTAGCAACTTCAATCTGAACAAGTTATGTTCTCCTTCCACAGTCTCTCCCCTTTCTTTCCAGATATCATTTTTCTTCCCTTGTTATCTATGTACACCTAGACTTCTCACCTACAGCTTTCTCTCATTCAGCATTAACACAGGCAATTTCTAATTATTCACAATGATGCCAGTCCCAACCTCAACAGTGGCAGACAGTTCCAATCTATATTCCCTTTAATAAAACCTAAAAATGTTTTAGGAGAAATCAAATCAATGAAATACTGAGGAGATAAGAAATTAACAGAATTGTATACTTAGAAATAGAATTTGGAACTTCCCTAACATTTTTCATTTAAAACAACTAAAAAAAAAATCACGGACAGAAATAAGTATGCAACCTGATTATTAGTTTCTGGAGGTTTTATGCCTTGTGTATATTTATAGGGTGTATACTAATAGAATTAAGCAGCACAAGGCTGCTGATTTTAATCTCTCGTTTTCCTTTAAATATCAAGATCTGCGTCTTTGGATTCCTATTGCTTTATCAACCTTGCTTCCTGTCTCTTCATTACTTAACTTCTCTAACTGCTTTATTAAATTTTGATGCTACTTGGTTTCATTTTTTTTTTTTTTTTAATTATAGGAAAGTTTAAGCACCAAAAAAAAAAAAAATCCTTTGACAAACGGTTTGGATTGTGTTGGCAGTAGAGGTTACTTTTGGGAGACGGGGAAGGAGAAAGGCAGGTTAACTACCTGACCTTGCTGCTAGTAAGTCCTTCAGTACCTAAGATTGTAAAAAGAACTATTAAAATTCTATTTTAGCAGAACTGTTCTATGTTCATTCTAGCAGAACTGTTCAACTAGATAATTTTAATCTAATTTATAAAGTAAAAGACAGAAACACAAATTTAGCTAATATTCCTGCTCCTTTCCATTGAATGTCTGTTTCCAAGCTCCTCAGACTTGTTGACTGTCACTTCTGTACTCTGATTGCACATTATCTAATACTGCCCCAATAGTAACACCATTTAGTACAAAAACCCAGCAGGATAAATAGGTTCTGATCAACATAACAGCTTTTATGGGAAAGAGATTTAAAAAAATCATTATTTTCTTAGTAACTCTCATCATTGAAGACAATTAAAATAGATCTTTTTTTCTTACAGCAAGGAAAAGAAGCAGTAAAAACACAGTACAAAAATTGCTAGGACTTTCAACCATGTGTATAGATGGGTCAAGTAAAAACATACAGCACAAGTTAATGAATATGCATATCCAGTTTGACTTCAAAAATATAACTCACTTTTAGAATTATTTTCTATGTGATTTAAGTAAACATGAGTAAAATGTACAGTTTAACAAGAATGGAAAGCATGCAATGGTTTAGTTATTTATTCTTCAATTTTACAGGCAAAAATGGACCAAGCAGTAATAACATAAGGGCATTTTCCCTTCTGTCTATCCTGTAGGAAGTGAGCAGAAAGGTGGAAAGGAAATAAATAAGAGTAACAGATTTCCAGAGATTCTAGATTTATCTCTAACCTACAACATACGTTCCAAAGGATTTCACAAACCTAAATAAGTCAGCAAACCACAGGAGCTGTGGATGGAATCTTTTTTGGGGTGCGGGGCTGGTGCAATTTAGACAATGAACCTAAACCCACACTTCAGCTCCAAATTTAATTGCAGAACACCACACCCCCCAAAAAAAAGTTTCTTCAATAAATGCCAACAGAATTTCTACATTGCCACTTTTATATAGACAGACAGTAAGAATTTCTGACAACAAAATGATTAGGAACACTTTTCAGAATTTAATTTGCATAGCGGATTACCATTTTGAGATATTTTTAATGTGTGAAGTCTTTTCTGCATCAGTATATAGCAGAACTTCTCCATTTTATTCCTCGTAAGCAATTATAAGACTTTCTGTACATGGAGAAAAATACTTCTTTCTGCATATTAATTTCATTTCTCACGTGATAATTTATTCAGTGTTATTATATGTCAATATGTATTTTATAAATAATCTAGTTGTCCTCCACTCTTCTACAATACAAGTAATTTTAGAACTCATATTAGATCTTAGCATACCTAGTGCTACAAAGAGCGTTCCTATTATGTTCTGTCTTGATTACATCCACAGCTCTAGAACAGTTAAGTCTTTCATCAAGTATTTGCTAAGTGACTGTGATATTAAAGGATTTTAATTATGAAGTTTGTAAAATGTTACCACAGCAGTGGATCAGATATAATCCAAAAGGAAAATGGTTACAATTCTTGTCCCACTACAAACATATAAATGATTAAATCTAGTTTTTCATTTTTCCTCATTTAATTTGTTTTATACTACTTTTTAAACTTATCTGTAGACAAAAGGCATAAATTTAGCAACATCAAGAAACCAGCGAAAATTCTCTTCCTCTTAGTACTGGGAATCACGTAGCACTGGGAACCATACTCAGGGAACAGTCTAACTGGAAAACTGGAATAATATACAGTTGCCCAGCAATCTGTCTGAGGCCAGGTAACATCAAGTTCACAAGGGAAAATAAAACCCAAAGTGTGGCTATCATCCATAGAAGGTTACATTTGAATTCTACATGAGAAAAAAGGTTGCTTATTTGGCAACATTGCTATTATAAATTTATTCACAAGTACTAATCGAATGTTTAATGGACTACCTTGGGAGAATTTTTTGTTTATAGATGTTGAAATCTTGAGAAAATAGCTCTAGGTTGGAAAGATGTATAAGTAGGGAGCTACAGCTTATAAAGAAGATTTGCGGTTTTCCAAAACTATTTTGTATTGATTGCAAGACAAGAAAAAGTCTTTTCTGGTCCTTGATTTATTCTCAAAGTCTATTATTTTTAAAAATCCCGTTTGAGAATTTTAATATATTACAGAAATGTGCATGAGGAAAGATACTAATACAGATATCGATTACAATGAGCATGAAAGCTTTTTAATCAATGAGCATTTTTCAGAAGCTAACTGAAATAAAATGTTAACACTTTTTAACTGCAGTCAAGATTTTTTAGAGGAGGCACTTCTTAATAGCATGGATTGAGGAAGCATCTTCAGAATGAACATGTAAAACATTGCACTGTTTGAGGTGAATTGGGATTAGTAACTTTCAAATTACAGAATGTGTGAAAAAAGCTTCCTGAAACTTAAAATTCAGTCCTACAAATCAAGAACAACTAAAGAATTGCAACAACAGATTACTGTGTTTCTCACCTCTACTCTGGACAGCCCTAACAATGCAGTTGCAACTCGAACACTACTGCTCTGCAGAGTCCCTGTGATCTTTCTTCTTTCATATTCAATAGTTGACATCTGCTGTTGTGCAGCAATGGCCAGAGCCCGCTCTCTTGACTCACTGATCAATGGAATCCTCAGTTTTTCTTCAAGAATCTGAGCAAAACCACATTTCAAATACAAAACTGGCTCTACTGCACCTGTTAAATAAAAAATAAAAAAAACAACACCCCACATTTGTCAGATGCTGGTGTAACTGCACAGAGTATTTAAAATCCCTAATCTCCAAAGCAAAGCCAGAATACAAAACTCCTTTGAGTTACATGCTATTACTCTAGTACGTGCTATTTAGTCTAGTAAAACTTTTTTTATTTATTTTTAATAATAATGGGAAAATAAACACAGACTGAAATCAAAATCAGAAGTTGCTTTTGACAGTTAGTAAAAAACCCCAGACTTTAGAGTTACTATTGTTATGACGGTAATGAAAATTTAAAAAAACATCTTTCTGGTACCTATACAACACAGCCACTCTTTTACCCTCTAGATGATGTTGCATCCCCTCTAAAAGAAGCCACCGGTAATTATTTCAAATAATAGCTACACTGTTTCTGAAATAGGACTTACAGTGTTTTGTCACTGGTTGTTTCAAGACAAAAATATTGGATTGCCTATCAAATCACAACCCTGCATACAAAACTCGTATGTTTTAAAATTAGAAAAATTCTAGGTAAAGGAGACTTGTCCTGGTTCATCTGGCTACAATCCATACTCTGAAGTAGAAAAGAAGAGAAATTATAAAAACATATTTATGTAGACTGTTGAAAACAATACAAGAAAGTTGAAGACAGCTAACAATCAGCTGCTGTACTGAAGAGTACGGACTAGACAACATTAAAAGAAATACCTGATAATTACAGTATAATATCTTTCTTACTCTTCACTATAAACAACTGCTTTTACCAGATGTATTTAATTAATTTTAATAAAAATAAATGGAAACTAAAGAATATTTGCAACGGAGAATGATTTGCTCTATTTTACTCTTCTCTCTTTTATTCACTTTACCTTCTAATGTACTGCTAACATGCAAAACATTTGGACTATCCATTGGAAGCAATCGTGAAGGCAAAGGAATATCACCTGTTCCCTCTATCAGGTATACAAATTCTCCAATCTGAAACACAAGAACATACACACCCACACAATTCAGAAAGCAACTCACGCAGAGCAGAATGTAAAATTACTAAAACTAAAAACAAAAATATCCTAGCAATACTTAAGATCTGATTTGTGATATAATTTACATATTCAAGAGCCTCATTATTCTAAAACTATGTTTAAATAAAAGAAAATGATCATTTCAAACACTGCTATGATAATAAAGTGCCTTTAATTGAGAATATTAAATCTGAAAAGTCAAGAATTTTCAACGAGTTGAATCCTCTCCAACTCCTGATATAATTTAACTGAATTAGAATAACCTGACCCATAAATACAGCAATAAAGTGAATTCTAATTCTGTGTCATAGACACATATAATTTAAACATATACATGAGCTTACTTCATTATTCTTCACTGTTATGAAATTTAAAAAAACAAACAAACAAACAAACGTTTACAGTCTTTTTGAGCCAGTAACATTTCTCTAGAAAGGAAAAAAGAGCAGAATTCAAGGCAGGTTAACATCATGTAAAAATTCTCCATTAAGAAGAAATAAAGTTAAGAAATCTTAATTATAGACCTACGGAAGCTTGAAAGTAAATATAAACATGACCTAGAACAAAGGAAGACACTAAATTCTCATAGAGGAAAGGATAAATTAATTAGCAGAGAAATAACACTTTGAATCACAGATGAAACAAAAAAAAAAGGTGCAAATGAAAGACAGAAAAGTATTTTTGAAAAAAAGAAAACTTACTAAAAGTTCTCCAAGTTATAAAGGCCACAATCAGAACAAACAAAAAAGGAACAATCAGATCACAAAACTAAAAAAATATCTAAATTAGGTACGTATATACCTATCTGAACTAGGCAGAAGATTTAATAGATACATTACTACTGCTTTAATAGATACATTACTATTGCTTTGATAACTTCTTTTTGTTTACCACAAACTTCTGTTGACAACTTTAGCTGCTACTGATTGCAAGATAAAGGATCAAACACTACTGCAACAACTGACAGAATTTGCACAGGTCATCTCTTTATTTCCATAAACCACATTCTGTAAAACTGTGCCCTAAAAATCATACTCTGTCTTTTATTCTTCATTTCAGAGATGAAGAAAATAATTTATTTATATAATTTAGTCCATCTGCCAACCAATGCAATGTTTTCTCTTTAATATTGGTCAATAACATAAGACAAGTCTGCTTTTCATTTTACCTTTATTCGTAGTTTCATTAGATATTTATGTTAAGGCTGAAAACATTGCAATTTCTGACCCAGCAGAAGAAAGCTATTCAACTTCGATGGCATTTTCTTCCCTTCCTTGATTCAAGAGTTCAGACAAATCTTCCTTGAGAAGGATTAAAGAAAGCTACAGCAAAATTGCTTTCCCACACACAAACTAATAGCTACTCCTGGGAACCAATTTAAACAGGAATTATTCCTGTTTGACACAGCGTTTTGGCTCCATAAGGACCGTTAACAAGCTCACAGCATATACAACTAATTTCATGAAGGTACTGGTTGCTAGGGTGCCATTCTACTATCAGTTACTTTTCTTGTCATTGCTGACGTAAATATGCTTATAGGTAGGAACAAACTTCCCCATTTCCCTCTTTGCTTTGAAGAATTCTTGCTTTTTGATCTCCATAGAATGCAAATCTTGTTTTCTTTCTGCTGAGATTTTTCCTGATGCTTTGGAACAGAATGGGTATTTTACTGTATTTTGAGATTTTAGCTACTATCCCCATGGTTTTAATGCTTTATATTTCCATTTTTTCCATTAGCTGCAAACAGGATAGCATCAACATTTTGTAGGGTGTACTGTTAACAAAAATAGTTAATGCAATAGCTGTTAAACTACCATTTAGCTATTTATCTAATCTCATTGCTAACTGATATTTCAAAGGAATGTATAGCTACTAGAAATTTGCAGTTCTCCACACAAGTCAGTAATTAAGAACAACAGTAAAGTATTCTTTTAACAAACCATTTAATTTCATAATAAGCATTTAGCTGTGAAAGTCTGGACTGACACTCTTAAGCTATGACTTAATAAATTATTACAATCGAAATCACAGGTTGATCACATTTAAATTAGCTCCCAGAGACAAAGATATAGAGAAAAAGCAACCCAGTTATGTCATCAATATATAATTTCTCTGAAAAGATCTATGCTAAAAATTTGAAAAATGTCAGTTTCAATTTTTCTTAAAAAACAAAGGAATATTGAAACAAATCCTTCAGAAATGTTATAAACAACTTGTGCTGTCATTTCAAACTTTAGAAAAGTTAACATACAGATTATTTCAAAACAATTTAAGCAACATACTTGAGTAGGCCAACAAACTTGAATCAGTGTAACCTCTTGCCATTATTACACATACATAGTTGATGCAATGACAGATAGGATTCCTAGTCAGATGCAAGTCCAACTAGTGATTCGAATCTCAATACCTTCTTCATTGATTGTAATGAAGAAGCAGTCTTACTCTGATTACTATTTTGGTCCATTTCAAAAAGCGTAGAAAAGGTAGGTAGGAAGAAATTACATAAATGTTAAATTAAATAATTTATTAGATTATATACAGCACAAGTCCATATTTGAAGGATACAAATCTCATCGTTGTATGAAGCCATTTGATCATCATACAGCAATGGTAGCTACAATTGTTTGTCAATTAGATAATGGTATGATTGAAACACTGCAGTCATACACACAATATTTTTCTGTGCCATTACTGTACAGCTCTAAAATCATGCTAGCTATCTTGTAGT
>NW_009649137.1:813492-837577 GCF_000708025.1 Charadrius vociferus
AATTATGTGGATGGGAGTTCGTTTTTCTAACCTGAGGTGCTACGTATCAAAAATTTTGCACTTTCAGCAGCCTTTAAATTCATCCCACCTAATCAGCTAAGTTGAAAGGACCAGGTATTTCAGAAATAGTTACCATACAGGGCATAACAGTGGCTTCTCTGAGGCATTAATGCTTCCTATTATGATAATGTCAACCAGTTCTTTTTTAAGAAAAGTGACTGGTAGCTAGGTGTTTAAATTTAGGTGTTTCTTCACCTAAATTTGGAGCACTGGAGGCAACACTGGGGCTGTCAAGTGTTTAAATTTAGGTGTTTCTTCATCAGCACTGGAGGCAACACTGGGGCTGTCAGAAATGTTCTTTTCCCTTTCCACCTGAAGTATAACTGTCCCATAGCTCTGACTACATCTCCTAGATTTGGTTTCCTTCCATTAGCATGTTTCCATTTCCCTTGTCTTCATTAAATTATTTAGTTTTCAGGCTCTATACCTAATTTAGCATGAGCCTTCTCTTCTCAGCCAGGGTATATACTTCTGTTTCAAACAAAGAAACAAACAGGGAGAATGCCAATAGCAGAGGTTTAAAGAAAGAGTATAAAATCATAGCAAGTAACAGAAGATCCTTCTCAGATCTGCTCCCAGAAAGTAGTAGGTTAAGGTCTTCCTCGTCTAGAGACTGCATCTGTATATTTCATTGAATAAAACTGATGGACCTAACCTTCATGAGTTTGTCCAATTTCTTTTGAACTACTTAACAGTTTTATCATCCAAACTGTTCTATGACGCTATATCTTATGAACTTTAACTTGTTACACAAGTTAAACATTGTGTATGAAAAAGTACTTAATTTGGTTCAGTTTGTACATGCTGCCACAGTTGCTCTAATAACTTTCTGCAAACTCTTCATAATCTTATGTACCCATCATGTCCCTTAGCAGTCTCTTTTTTAATTATAGGAAATTAATTTTTTTTAAGTATCTGTCTCTATAAAGAAACTATTACATCCCTCTGATGATCCTTGTTTCTCTCTTCTTTTTACCCTATCCCTATCATCTTGCTTGCTGGGGTGACTAGACCTGCACACAACGTTCAAGATGTGTACACCATAGCTCTTTAGAAAGGTATACTGAAGTTTCGCATTTTGATGTCTATTTCTTTCCCAGTAATTTCTCTTTTTGAATGATGCTGAGCACTGGACGGATTTTCCATTGAACCACCCACAAAGATCGCTATCCTCTGACATGGGGACATTTATACAGCCTCTTTGTGGGTAAAGTAAGGCTATGGCATGAGCTCGCTGTCTCACTGTAGGCTTTGACAGACTATCGTCTGCTAATTTTCAAGAAACTTAAGTGAATTGTACACTCTTAAGACTTCCAGCCATATGACTTGTTTTCTTAAAAAATGGCTAGTGGTTTCAAATATTGAACAGGGTAAGACAGACAGGCTTGGGCATCATTGCATCAGTCTTATTTTCCCTTAAAAGCAAGGCAAAAAATCAAGTTGGCCAGGTGGCATAGCCAAAGTACTGGTTAAACAATAAAAACAAACACCAAACATACAAACGTTAAACCCTAGCAGGAGTCTCTTGTTCTATCGTAATGAAAAATATAGAAGCTGAGAACGTGCAAGAGAAAAAGAATAAGTCATTTAGTTTTGGATGTATTGTTACAAATCTTGAAAACGTGGCAGAAAGAATGGCAGGTGCATGTAATTGCACAGAGGGAAAGCTGAAACACGGAGGTAGTATTATGAAAGTAAGAAGCAGAATGCAAGCCTTGAGATCAACCACACATAAAAGAAGATTAGAAACACAACAGGGTGTTGAAAAACATTGACAGCAAGAGACAAAACACAGCAGAGAGGTTAAAGGGGTGAAAAGATGGACTAAAGCCACAGAAATAAGATTGTGAACACTGAGGTAAAGGATTACAGGGACATCAGAGAAGCTGGAGTTCAAATTTTAAGCTCTGAAAGTTGGTCAAAAACAGGTCTTGGTAATTTGATGAAATCAATTTCAATTAAGTATGTATGGCAAAACCCAGGCTACGTGAGTCAAGAGAAACTGAAAAGTAATGGAGTCAGTATTCACGTACAATCTGTTCAAAAGTTTTACCTGCATTGGTGACAAGGCCTGACTAGAATTTGGATTGGCAGAAAAATTACAAAAGAGAGAGTAAGAAAAATAATAATTATTCTTCTTTGACAGCATATCCTAGATACAGTGATAAATACAGAGAGAAGTACAGTACAGTAAAGACTTTATCCTTTGCCTGCCTGTGTCTCATTCAAAAGCATTATTCTTGCTCCCACATCAAGACAAATTAGTTATATTCCTTATTTCTTTTGAAGATGAGTTGCCTAGAAAAGCCACCAAAGTAACATTCCTTACAGTATTACATGTATTTGTAATGATTTCACAGTGAAAAGTAACTTGCAGCATTTCATATAATTCTAATTTCGTGGAGATAAAAGGGCAGTAAATTTTAGTTTAACCTTCTTAGCTGAAGCCTGTAATCTTATGTAAATCTCTGACCAACTTCTTAAGCAACATTTTCCTCCAATAATTATAGGAATGTTGTATTTTAACAAAAAAAGGAAAGAGAAAAGATGTTCATTTCCAAAAGTTTGCACATAGAGCACATCTTTATAACTGCCTATGCATGCAAAAACATTACCTTCAAATACGTACATAACCACTTTGTATATTCATTTACCCTGTTCACCCATAATTGGTAAACATATCCTGATTCTTAACTGACTAGGCTATCACATAAAAACCACTCACAGAACATACATTCTATTCTTACCAGTTCATTAACCAGAATGACAGTGCAGTAACGTTTTTCCAGATTAAAGGGAAGAAAGTGAATATCTAAGTCTGCAGAACCTCTCCCTTCCAAGAATAGTTTTTCCATTGGACTGAAGAACTCAGGCAAGAGGCTGGATTGGTCAGCTGTTAAAATAAGTTTAAATAGTTGTTTAGATACGACAGCACAAGTTGTAAAATAATGTATCTGCCTGATTTTAAACATAACTATAATGTATACAGCCTCCTGTAATAATCAGTGTTTAAGGCACGCTTGTAATCAGTATTTACAGTTACACTTGTGAAAATGTGCTGCAATATTGCATGCTGTATTATTTAAATACATTTTGCTAACTACTTGTGTTCTTATTCTGTGCACTGAAACAAAACCGGGGAAAACAGACAGCACATACTGTCAATAAAACTCTTTAAGGATGTACAGCCTATAAGCAAATGACCCTTCCTGCCAGAAAGAAGAGTACAGTTCACTACTAATAAAAGAAACAATCTTGGTCTCAATGGCAGTAACTATGTTACATTACAGTCTGAAATCCTCAAGAATCGACAAAAACTAAATACTGGCAAGCTTGCTTTCTTTGTGATGCTTTCACAAAAGCATTATGCTGACAAGTGCTTTCTTCATAAGACACTAAGAAACTTAGGGTCGAATCTAGCAGGGTCTGACTACTTTCTCACTGAGTGTTTTTCATCTGCTGTGCATAGTTTGATAATGCAGAATACTTTAGAATGGGACTTTCATTCAACCTTGGCTGGCTAACCTTCTAGGAAGTTCAACAGACTTAAGAATATAAGGGAAAATGCAGGCAACAGAAATGAGTGAAAATCACATAAGAAACTTACACCAAACTCTGGCCTTAAACAACAGGGATTCACTCCCCAAAACCACCAAGAACCAAGCTGAAGAAAGGTGTAACCACCACCCACCTTTTCTCTCCATAGTCCACATTCTTTTCCAATCAATATAGGAATTTCCCGGTATTCACACTTCAACCAACAGTTGTTTGATACGAGTTTGATGTTTCCAAAGCTTACGTAAACAATCACAAAAAAAACATCCTAAAACCACCAACAGGACCCAAGTGCCATTTTTACCCTTCCATCAAATAGGGTAAGGCAGCCCTAACAGGAACTAATTTTTTACTAAATACGGCACTAACTCCCAAACTTCTCTCCTGTTTAAGTGTTCCCCATTCAAAGTATTTCAAACTGTGAAGCAGTCTAAATTACTCTTGTGAGAGCCCTCCCTCCTCACTTTCTGTCTGGATTTTGTGAAATTAAAACAATTGCCAAAGAAGTAACGTTTATTAAAAAATTCAGGGATTTTTTTTTGACAATTTTCTTCCTTTTTATTATGGCTGCCCCAAGACACAAACCAATCCCTAATTCCTACTACTTTCCACTTAGGATTCTTGACTCTTAATAGTACATATTCTCTCAGGTCATTGTGTAAAACATGTGTGGAACATTCTTCGTTAGGTTTTCTTCACCATGTTATAGAGAGAACGATGGGGAATTATGCCCAAAGCAGAAGTGCATTTCTACAAGAAATTAAAACATAACTTTGTTTACAGAGACCTGAAATGTCACCAAAAACATCTCTGTAGCTCCAACCTGACTGAAGCCATAAAAACTTTTGTAAGCTATTCACAGATTGGTGCAATAGTTGTACTTCACTTTGTTACTTAAGGTACATAAGGTACCTAACTAAAACTATGTATTAGTTCATTGTTAATCACATCTCAGAATACAATATGAAATGATGAATACATCTAGAAGGGCTAGGTTACTCAGATTACTAATCTGCTTTCCATATGACTTCATGGAAACACAACAATATTTTCCAAGAGGACAAAATTAATTTCATAAGGCCATCATACAAATTTTGCTCAAGTGGACTTTCAACAGTCTCTGAAAAGGCTGTAGCTCTAGATTCATACATTTTGACAGAACTGTTGACTGACATTTCATAGGAAATAAGAGCAAGAAATGCGCAATCCCTGTTGATAAGTATTTTCAAAAGTAAATTAAGCAAACTGCAAAGGCTCTACATCAGAATTCCACGAAGCCAAACCATGGGCCCTTAAAGGAAGAAAAATAGATTTATTTTTTTTTAAAATGGTAAAATCATTAGAACTACAGTGCAATCTTAGAGATCATTTCACTAAATTAAATATATCAGAAGACAAACTATCCTATAAATACAAGTTACTGAACATACCCATAAATAATAATTACTTTAGATGTCTAAATCTTTCTTATGTAGATACTCTAATTTCTACTGTAGTAACACAAGAGATATTGTGCAGAGGTACTTACAGCAATTTAAGTTCTGTTCATTTGGATCTTCAGGCAGTGCACCATTTTTACAATTTAATATGTTATTTTCAGAACTAAAAAGAAAAATAAAAAAGAAAGCAATACACTAAAGCTGAGCATTTCTATTAATAATAGATAGCCTCTTTTCCCTTTTTATGAATAAATACTGGAAAAGCAAATGTTTTCAAGAACCCTCACGCACACATTTTGGAACCATCTACCTACCAATATGTTAAATACCACCACTTCCACTTAAGCTGGTAGTCATATTTACAGCAGAGCCAGAACATGCCCCCTTCAATTAACCTGTCTAATATCTCTGCAGTACTCATACAAGTATGTCTAAGATCTCTGCAGGATTCATACAATTTCCATGTTAAAAAAAAAAAAAAAAAAAAAAAAACCCAAAAAAAAAAAAAAAACCCCCCAACAATTAACTCTTGTCCAATAACATTTTGGGGGGAATTCAGTCCTAATTCTTCTCTTTATCATTTCAATACTCTACAGGGATAGGCAAAGAAGAATTGTTCCCTGGTACATAATGAAGTAGCAAGGCCTTGCATTCCTCTGATCCTCTCACTTATCTTCCTTTCAGTCTTTCCAATTTTTCCCCTAAAAAACACTATGTAGAAATACATCTAAATATTTGCAAACCAAATTCAGTTCAGATGTATTGTGCTTACTCTGGGACTTAGATGGACGTGTGTTTACACTGCTTTTCTTACAGAAACTGACTTGCAAAAGTAAGTTCTTCCTTGCCCCTTATCAGAACACACTTCAGATACTAGATCTCGTCTTACCTGAACTTTTTTTTAAGCCCCAACTTTTTTCTCTAGCTCTCTCTACCTTCTTTCTAGCTCAACAGCGTCCTCTTTTTAAAGAAGAAGCAAGCATTATGCTTTATTTGTGATAACTCAGTTACCTTCTCCAGATAGCATGCTGAAAGCTAACTGAATCTATTAACTTTTATCTGCCTACCTAGGGGTCAAAATACCTTTAACGTGACATTAACATGTAGAAACAATAAAATAAGACATCTAAACACGGATATTTATTTTTTTTTTAACATCAACTGTAATTCCTGGTATATACTTGTATCTTATAGAATACTAGACTTTTATATTTTTTTGTGTGATATACACTTTCAGGCAAACATTTGATGTTTATTAGCTTAATTAGAAAACATATCAGCAGCTCATATATGTTAAAAAAAAAAGGGAATTATCTAGTAAACAAAGGTTCTAGGCTATGGCTTTAGAAAGTCTGTTTATGTCTCCAGCGCTTACTGGAAACCTTGGATATAGTAGTACTCCTGCCACAGTCAGAATTCATGGTTTAAACTCTACTCTAAATTTTAGCTCTGTTTCTAATACCATCTGGAAAGGAACTTTGCCCAGTGAAGTGGAAATTCCAATTGTGACTGCTCAGCAATGGTCATTTGGGACCAAGGAACAATCTGTCATGGATGCCAAGAAGGCCCAAGTGGCCGGAAGAAGGAATAAAGACGGAACGACCCCCTAAAAGGGAGCAAAGTTTCCCTTGCCGAAGAGATAAGAAATGACACAGCATCATCTTGTAGCAACAGATCATGGAATGCAAGTGCTCAGGAGCCACTTTTGGTAGACAGAGGTGGTGCTGGTGGATGCACCAAAGACCGGGTTAAGGTGCCTGATGCTGATGCTCACAGAGTTGCCACTGGTGCATACAAGCGTATACAAGGAATCGGCTTGCGTTGCATCTCTGCGCGCTCCTTTGTAGAACTGCTTACGGTGGTAGGTCTCTGCCCAATGCATTTGTCCATTAAATCTTTATATTCAAGCACAAATGTGTGTTTAATTTTACTCACGGGGTACAATAAAAATTCCCCAACAAATGTCAAATAAAGCTAACAACCCCCTTTTTTTGTTTCCTTCCTTAGGCCTGGAGAAATACAGGAAACCCAACTTCTGTGTAGAGCTCCACTGCTTTCAACAGAAGTCTGCTTTTTGCGGGGGCAACACCAAATCCTAAAACAGGTTCAGGCCTTAATTGCTTTCATTTCCTGAAATACAACACTGGTAAAATGTTATCTCATTTCAGTTTTTCCAATTAAAATGTTACTGGGTTTATTTCTGTTGTTGTTATTTATTGTTCTGTGCAACTGCAGATTTCTGGCCTCAGAGACATCAGTATTTCACCATCTAAATTTGAAAGTTTTACCTGTGGGGAATGTTATTTTAAATGTAACATACTGTAATTGTAATGAATTATTCCTCTTTTCTCTTCTTTGTCCACCTAATAAATTGCATTTTTACAAATAAAGAAAAAGTCAACTGTGGATCTTGGCTGGAAATGCACAAGAAGTTCATCCCTTGGAAATTTGCTTCTTCAATAGTAAAGGAAATGAGAGGCTCATTGCTTTATAAAGTCCTAAATTTAACCCTCCCTAGACAGTAAAGTCAATGGAGCATTAACAAAAGATATGTTTTACCTTTTTTTTTATATTTAATTTATATAAATTCTTTAATGTGGAGACTTTAGTTACTGCATAAAATATGAACAGTGATGAAGACTACATTTTATAATCTCAAGTCAACCACTTGAATAACTCCTATGTAGTTGGAGTAGCTTAAAAGATGTCTCATAATTTCAATTTGGAATGTAAAACAGGAATGTTTTGGGTTTTGTACTACTCAACAGTAAAAATTTAAATAAATTAGAAAAGTTTATCACTAAATGCAACTTTATAATTCAACTATTTGAAATAAATACTTCTGTTCTTCAAGACACACTATCTTGCTTCAAGTCATATGCATTTTTGTAAAGTCTCTAAGGTACTTAAATAATCTCACTATGCACCAGAATTTCAGATGATGACGTATACAGTGGACCATACCACAGACTGATTTTGCATCCTTCTCCCTGCTCTTCATGAGTATTTATGACTTACAAGGATTAGATAAATGTTTTAATCTATAATTTATTATAAATATATAACAAATTCAAACACAGTTTCCTGCATGTTTTCTCTACAGATTTTTGAATAAAAATCTAGTTTTTCAAATTCAAGCTTAAAAATAACATGCAAGTTCATACTTATTTCTTTATCCGGTTATTTATTTATTTATATTTTTTAAGTCAGACAGCCACACTGTAATAGTAAAAACATATCACAACACATCTTATTATAAAACTGGGGTGACTTTATACAATATTATCTAACCTAACCAAGCCCCAGGATAGCAATATGTTTAAAAAATTTAATTGGAAATCTACTTCTTTTGTTATTTAAGTTAAAATATCCCTTTTTAAAAGAAATTATATCAGTAAAGCTAAGTAAAACATGGATTTTACACTAACCCTAACAAATGTTAAGAGTGATCCAAATTCAATCTGGTAAGCGCAAGCTCCAAATTTAAACCATCAGAAAAAAAATCCCATTGGAATCCCACAATTCTGTATCCCAGGGATTCACGAACTGCAACAAATCAATAGTACACAAGTTACTTAAAACTTCTGAGCTGTGACTTTTTCTTAGAGGAAACAGAGCACAATTATTTAAGAAAAAGTGCAACACACACAGCGCAACATTTGCATATTTCATGGCTGAAAATAGGGGGCTGATATTGCCACTGTGTCTACCTGGTGTAAATAATTTCTCTTATTTACAGTGCTGATTTCCAAACAGACTGAATTTGGCATCTTACATTTGCCATTCTCAAAATCTTTGTCTTTTTAATATTGGAGTAGAAATTAATTACCTAAATTAGGTTTTCTGTAAAACATTCCTTAGATTTGTTTTCCTTTTTCTCTTTCTTTTTCTTCACAAGAATTATTATACAAGAAAAAACCACTTGAAATTTACTTTTGTACACAAGGTTTACAACGTTTCTGCTCACCGAATAAATACAAACTGGAACATAATTGTCCATGATTTTCTATACAAAAGCTAATTTTACTCTTGGCTTTTTGAGTATGTATTGGGAATTTATACAACTCAATGAGGAATTAGAGATGTAAAATCCCCGTATTAATATGTAGTTCATGATCTTGCTAGGAAGCATCAAATATCACAAGAGAAGCTCTTCAAGCAATTTCTTCTAAAAACAATTCACTTCTTGTTTCAGTTAATTTTGTTCACATGCAATGTTCATTTCATAGCCCTGAAAAGAAGCGATGAGAAAGTCTGGGAAGAGCATACCTTGTCCCTCTGTACCTCTTTTACACCAAGGCTACAGGAATAATCTATATTCACTAGCAGTGCAGTTAATCATTCACAAGGAACCTAATGCAATCAAGGATTTGTCCTAGAAAGGAGTGAAGGGGATGAACCTTAACCTAAACACCGTAACTCTGTTCCTGACAATACTGCTTTACAAGAGTATTTCAAAGGAACAGATATACTTGAAAAAACAACTTACAACAAAATCATTGCTTATCATCTCCCCAAAGCAAATTGTGCTTCTTACCATCATATTTCCTCGATATTACTTTATAGTTTTTTCCATCCTTCTTCACAAATAATTTCTACCAGTGTTGACAGGAGTTAAGACACTGCAGTTATAGTTACGGAATGAGAGTTTTGTTTAATTTACAACAAGCACAGAGCTCATAGATGCTGAAAACTGCACTGTAATGTATCTCAAAAAAATACTGCAAGTGGAGTTTCAGCTCTAGACTCAGGTTTAATATTATCCACACATAAAAGTCATTCTCCCCTAGCAGTAAAATTTGATGAACCAGCTTATAGCAAACAATTATTACATACAGCATTTGATAGCTATTGGGTCTCTCTTAAAATAAATAGTTAATCTTGCTAGGCTAAGAAAAAAATTACAACCTTAAATAAATGGACTTGTAAAATTCTTAGAATATGTTACCCTGGAGATTCACTTTAATATCTATACTTAAAGGCCATTTTTCAGAAAAGAAAATGATCTCTGAGGTATGTGAGTACAACATACTATTTATTCTGTACTTACAAATAAGTATCTCACATAAAAATAAAAAAATACAAATTTTATATAAAATGTCATCTCTTTCAATGCTTTATCTTTGAATCGGTATGCCAAGTCATGATTGCAAAAAGAGAGACTACTGCAGAAGAATCGCTGTAAAAATAACATATTGTTCAAAAGCTGCATGAAAAAGATGATAACATAATAAGCATATTACATGGAAATACACTACGATACATGACTCGTCAAGAACATACAGAATACGACATCTTTCTTCTCTGGGATAAACTATACATTGAATAAGTTCTAGTTTCATAGTTGAATGGCAGAGAAACTCGTTGCATTGATTTGACATGGTATTGAATGTCTCTAAATTTATTTTCACCCCAATAAACAAAGCACCTGTAGATAAGTGAAGGGAAAGGGAAATAAACCTGTGTTCTGGAAGACAGGTACATTGTGTCTCATTCGTCTATAAAAAAAGAGAAATATAATCTCATGTGATAATAAAACCAAAAGTAACATAGTTAAGATCAGGAAGGTATAAGCAGCACGGTTATACTCTCAGTCTGGCTCAATACATAGAGAAATAAGGAAATGGATTAGGCAGAATAGCTTACTGCTGCCATAAAGTAAGTCTACACAGTTAGTTTTCTGCACCTGGGTCAGAATAACTGCCAGTACCAGTACAGGCTGGGGGTTGAAGGGATTGAGAGCAGCCCTGAGGAGAAGGACTCGGGGGTACTGGTGGGTGAAAAGCTGGACATGAGCCAACAATGTGTGCTTGCAGCCCAGAAAGCCAACTGCATCCTGGGCTGCATCAAAGGCCAGCAGGTCGAGGGAGGTGATTCTGCCCCTCTACTCCGCTCCGGTGAGGCCCCACCTGGAGTGCTGTGTTCAACTCTGGAGCCCTCAGCATAATACAGACACGGCCTTGTTGGAGTGGGTCCAGAGGAGGGCCACAAAAACCATCAGAGGTCTGGAACACCCCTCCTATGAAGAAAAGCTGAGTTGGGGTTGTTCAGCCTGGAGAAGAGAAGGCTCCAGGAAGACCTTATTCTGGCCTTTCAGTACTTAAAAAAGGTTTATAAGAAAGATGGAGAGAGACTTTTTACCAGGGCCTGTAGTGATAGGACAAGGGGTAACAGTTTTAAACTAAAAGAGAGTAGATTTAGATTAGACATAAGGAAGAAATTCTTTACCATGAGGGTGGTGAGACACTGGAACAGGTTATCCAGAGAAGTTGTGGATGCCCCATCATTTGAAGCATTCAAGGTCAGGTTGGACAGAGCTCTGAGCAACCTGATCCAGTGGAAGATATCTCTACCCACGGCAGGGCGGTTGAAACTAGATGATCTTTAAAGTTTCTTCCAATTGTCCTCAAACCAAGACACCAACCCAAACAATTCTATAATTCTATGGTATTAAGCCCACAGTAGTGTTCTATCACACTTTATGCAGCAATCGTTCTTCTCCATATTAACACTGAAGTCTACTGTATGAAAAATACCGCTGCTGAAAAACCCCAGACAATCTCCAGCATCAAGCTTATGCATGTGCTGTGTAGGCACAATGGCACAGGACCAGTGGTCTAATTGTGAGACTAAGCACATTATAATCACACTGTGGATCAGGTCTCTAAGTCTGATAACTCAGGTATTAGAAGTGATTCATTTTAACAGGGGGAATGGTGACCAAGCAGTTTCACTAACTACTTGTCATTTGTTTTGGGGTTTTTTTGCAAACATAAGTTGTTCCTTCCAAATCAAGGTTGTTTTACCATGCATTAGATGAACAAAAAGTTCAGCAAGAGTAAGTTACTGATGAGGGTTGGTTTAAGAGGGCACCTCTCAACTGCTTGATAGGAAGACCTGATTGAGACAGAGAAAAATGCAGGTGTGAATACTTCCAGTTCACTCTTGCCATCGTTTAGTCTAACCTGTTCAACCTTGTACTACAAATTATTTACATACCTGTGCACTAGCAAGAAACAGCTTAGAAGCTATCACCTCTGAGTTGTCAGTTACCTCTGTCTACATAGCACCACAAAGAGACTGGGTTTGCCATGTTATCAGGTATACGAAAAATCAAGATTAAAAGCAAAAACAGCCATGCAATCAACGGACAGTCCACATACATCATCATTATGTCGTCATAGCTACACATGTGCAATACTATGTCTTTACTCTTCAGTCCAGGGTCTAAAAAAGCCAGTAACTCTGTTTTCCATCCGACAAATTCTTGGAAAAGGAAAATTACTTTGCTTTCTGCATTTGCAGCAGAATTTACCAGATGACCTTTTTAGTCCCTTCCAGTTCCAGATTTTCTATATTGCTGAGGCAAAAAGAAAACTAAAAAGTGCCAGGCACCGTGGGGAAATCCTAAGTCCACAGAGCAGCAACTTCCTCAATGAACTTTAGAAGACCGAAGGGAGACAAATGTTTTATTACAGAGAGAAAGGATATAAGGAACTGCTTACTAATGCACTGAAAATACTGAAGCATTTGAACACAAAACTCACATCTAAGATATTTGCCATTTTCCCCATTCCATGGGATAGTTTGTGATCTCAGAACAAAGACTAGGACAGAAAGTAAAACAGGAGCTGCCCAAAAAAGGTAGTATGGCTTACAGTAATATAGATCATTTTCTAATATATCAAATATTAATCAGAATTGTGATGACTCCTGACAGTATATTTCTAAACAATATTTTCTAAAACAACAGGTATTAATGCCGTATCTCCTAACCTATATTACACAGAGGAGCCTTTTAGATCTTGATTTTTCCTTTATCCTATCAGTGAGTAAACACAGATATTCTAAATAACTTTTTCCTTGATACATGAAACTGCTTAGGAAAAAAAAGGAAAGAACAGAATTGAGAAAATTAAAAATATTATTACCTCTGGTTAAAAAAAAAGTAAATAAACATTAAGAAGCTATATACAATATTCCGCAAAGCTTGACTTGAAATTCATTAATTAATGGTCCTTTTTTGTTTTAGAATGAGTTTTTCTTTATGTAAAAATATTTATCCACATTCACAGGTTTTTTTGCAATCAATCTGTGCAATCATGAGCCATCCTTATGTCTCATGCATACTCTAAACTGCTTAGTCATGGTCTTAGAATAGGACTCAGTGAACCATTTGTATACCTTTACCACTGCCTAGTTTTACAGAAGGAAATCTATGAAGGAGAAGTTAGCTATTAAAGGTAACCTTGAACTTTTACTGTCATTCAATACCTTTTTTTTAATGGACAACAGTCAGAATACCAATATGCTTGAAAACTACTTATGGGTAGTTTTATATCAGAATTCCTGAGCCATGTAGCGTGCATCCCTCCACCTGGTTCTCCTTCTCCCCCAGGGAGCAGACCATGCTAGCACACAGGTGTAGGCCAAGGACAATAACTGAAGTGTCAAGGGCTTGGAAAAGCACAGAAAAGTGCATAAGTTGAAAAAATCCAGGCACATGTATCATGGTATACTTAAAAGAAAAACTATGCCAGCTGGATGAAAGCAAAAACACTATCCTCACTAAACATTATTCAGCTCCCCATGGACAAAGAGGTCTTGCTTGCAGCTGCTGAATGACACCCTACCTCAGACATGGGCTACTGTTCAATTTTTTTTAGCTTAGACAGCACTGTGTCCCAGTAAGGATATAGTTTGCCTCTCTCTAGCGTCAGATTGGGATATCTTTCCAGTCACAGTATGAGGAGCCCATACCACAATGGCTAAAGAGTTGCTCTCCTCTTTGGTATGAGTGACACCATTTTGGATGCCTGTGATATTGCCAGAAGGGAAAGCTGGTAGATAAGAGGGCTACCTGCCAGGTAAAGCTTTTTACAGTAAGGTCTAAAGTGGTGTGCCTGACACATCTGGGGGCATAGTATGAGGACACAGAAAGAACTATGAGACTGAGGAGACCCACTTGGACCTGCATGGATGACTAAGTTGTTAGGATCGAAGCATGCAAATGACATCAATCCTGTCGACACAACTACTTAGAGTATAAGGGCTGATTTTATGGAGCACTTACAGCAATGGGCCCCCATTTTGTAGAAAGCATTTTCTGGGTTTAGCAAAAGAATTAAAATTATTGCAGGTACAATCTTCTTACTGATCAGTTATGAGTTGCACACATACTAATTTTTTAACACTACTTCAAAAGTTTGTTCCATTCAAGAAAAAAATCTTCTTAAAAAGCACACCTAAGTGGTACAGATAACAGAAACATCTAAAACTATAGGAAATCAATACTGGAGATTTCTAAAGACTTACCATGTCCTCAAATCAATTTCAGTAAGACTGATGCCTAGATGTATGACTAAAATTACACTTTTTAGGCTGATTTATTTCCTAGGGATAAAATAAGCTGAAATATGCAGGATGATGAAAAATCCTTTTCTATTTCAACTGCATCCTGTACCTCTAAGTGCAATTACACTGAATTACAGTCAGAAAAGACCAAATGTGGTACCTCTAAGTGCAATATACTAGTAAAATCTGTAGACATTGACGGATTTACCAGAATGGCTCTATTATTTTTTCTTTCTTTGCAAGAGGCTTTGGACAGTAGTTTTAGAAAATCACTGGTTTGTCTTCAGAGAATTTTTAATAAGAGTTACACAGTTTTCCAGTTTCCTTGTCTTGCTTAAATTTAAGATGTAACTCTTTGCTCTGGCACATGCTAATGGCTTGTGAGTTCTGAATGGTATCTATCTCCCCAGTCAGAACCGATAGCATAGGAGATAGGAACACTGATTTTTTATTACATCACACTCTGAATTACAGTCAGAAAAGACCAAATGTCCTTTTGGCAAAACATATGAACAGAAGTAACGACCAATCAAAGCTCTCCACCACTTGTTTAGTAGGCTGAAAGACTGGGGAACTTATCAGAGTAACTGGTAGTTATGAGCATACTCTTTTTTTCTACCATGTATTACATGAAATAGCCATGGCTATTTCCCCTTGAATACAGGCCTTCCTAAACATATCTGCAGGGTTTGTATGAAAATCATTGTGCTGATGTCGGCTGCACATTTCAAAACTAATGATCATTAATCCCTGGACATTCACCTACTGTAGCACACCTGATAGGTGTAACTTAGCTGTGAGTGCACAAAGCACACAGGACACTGACAATCAGTGCAGCCCATGGAACACAACTGAGGGACAGAATGGCATTGAATACATCCACCTAAAATGTCTACGTAACAGTGTCCTGGTGGGTATAGTATTCTCTCTTGAGGGAGCTGGAGTATTTTTCGCATGTATTGTGAGAGGGCTGCTGATGGTGTATTTTCAAAGCTAGAGCCTGCTTCTATGAGAAGAAATGTGATTGGTCACACTTTGGTTATCTTTCCTGTAAACTGAGTTCTTACTGCTGTTGGGTTTTTTTAACCTATTCCAACTGATGATTATAAATACTTCTCTATGAATAAATAATTGTAAAACATGGTTGAATTGACAGCAGACTACAGAAATGGCTCTCTATAAATAAATTGCCCAATATGTGAATGCAAAATCTACCATAAAAAAAAGACTTAGAATTAACACTTTCACACTTTCACTCTATGACTGAAAAATAGAGTTATCAAACTGTCAATTAGTGAAATAGTGCAATTCTTAGTATCTGGCAAGTTAAAAAAAAATTGTTTCAGAGATTTGTGATAGTTCTTCCTCTGTGCTGGGCCACTTCTAGAGAGTGCCACAAATCTTAGTTCTCAAACCTTTTTGATTCTCTTTCCTCCTTTAACCTTGACTATCAGAGATTCTGATTTACATCTCACCTCTTCAATGCCTGCAAAGATCTCTGCCTGTGCATCTAAGCTTATTGGTTATTTATCTCACTAAAAATTTAAGACAGTGAAGACAGAAATACTTTCTTTCAGACTATAAGATTTAAGCATAGGTATTTGATTATCGCTCTCTTTGAGTCCCATTCCAATTATTCTCCATTTTTTATTCTTTGCCATTTTATTATCTTTACCACGCTTACTTTGAACTCTCCTTCTCCTTCCAGATTTCCTATGTTAGAAAATTTGTTCATGGTCAGTTAAGCAATAATGTCTAGACACAAAATTATATTAACTTATATCAATAAATCTGCACTAATAGCATCTTATTCTGGTTTTGCATCTCCAGGAGCCTACCAAACCTGTAGTATTTTACACTTCAGCACAATTAGAATTCTATACATTGCCTATTTATAAATAAAAACTTGACCTTACTGTTGCACCTTCAAATATCTCTATCTTCTTCATTCCAAGAATCAGAACTAATCCTGTCGTAGTGAACTGGAGCTAGTTTTCAGCATTTCAGTCACCTAAGTCACCACAGTTGCCCCTATCCCAGCAGCAATAGTTCACCTTTCAATCCTAGTTTCTCTAACACTTTATGGAATATTACACCCATTTTTATCTTTTTCACCTTATTAGTCTTTTATCCGCTGCTTATCTGTACAGGGTTTTAATAATGTTACATATTCTACAATACTTCCATGTCCAAACCTATAATTCTTCACAATGGGTACACACACAGCTATACACAAAGATGTAATACTTATAGACATGTATAATTCAATACATTATAATTAGCAATTGCCATGTAAAACTCACCTGATTGTTTGCTCTTGCTTTACTTGCCTGGCTTGACATACTTGCTCCGGCTGCATTAAGTAACTTGTGGATTCCAGCAAAATGACCCTGGAGTATGGCAAGCATACATAACCACCACATTTTTAACTTGTAGAATGAAGATAAAACTCTTTATTCTAACTTTTAAATGAAGGCTTGGTAAAAAAAGCTTATTATTTTCTTTTGGCGATACTTTAAAAGAACTCAAAAAAAAAAAGATTTAAACACATTTTAAAACAACTATTTATTAATTCTTCTTTATTTAATAACTTAAAGCAATTTGCACGATTTAAGCTATTTAATTTTTAAAGCTCATGTAAGCGTACAAAATCCTGAGACACTTATTCAAGGTTTACTGGGAAATATCATAACTACTACCTCATCAATACCATAGGTTGATTTGTAATCATAGGGATGGTCTACAGCCATGACATGCATACCACTTTTCAATTTTCTTTTCAAAAACAAACAAAAACAAACAAAAAAAAACACCAAAAGAAAAAATGAAAACCAGAAAAAAAAATGCTCATTTCAATATTAAGACAAATTATATACATATTTTAATTGGGAATAATTTTCTGAAACATAATTTATACTATGATCTGTACTAAATTAAATGATTCAATAATTGAGTCATTTACATTTGAAGAAAAAAGCTGAGGTAATTTTATTTTGCTTTTTTAAACAACGAATCCGTTAAGATAGAGTAAACTGTGATTTCCCCGACAAACTACAAGCAACTACTTCACTTTAGTTTTTCCTATAAGATCCTGATCTTCTTTCCTTTTATGTACATTACATTGTGCACACATTATTTCCATTCTAGCTATTGGATAATCCATTGACCTACTCCTAGTCATTAGTGAAGAATTAGTTTTAGGTATCATTGTAAAATTTGTGTTACATGGCACCAGCACACATAATTCATTCATTTTAAAATGGACTTCTGCATTTTCTCTGCATTCACAGACAGTAAAATCAGAAGGAAGATTACAGAGCACATAGTAAAAACACAGAAGCCAATATCAACTTGCTTAGCACTAGCTGTGAATCTGAATTCAAACTTTTCAACAGAACTATGATCGTTTACATCAGTATTAGTAGCTTCTTTGCCCAAGCATTTAATCAGCCATTTAAAAAATAATAAGACCGTTATTTACTATAGTATCTTATATTCTAGAAATGCGTTTCTATTCTTGGGAGAGAAACAGCTGCAGTGCTTCAGAAAGAAATGTAATGGATAATTTTAAAAGTATTTGACTATTTTTTCTTAATAAAGTACAAACATTCAGTAATCTTTAAAATATCTATCTATACATAAGTATTAAAAGCTAGGAACTGTAAAAAACAGAAAACATTATTTAGTTGATAGAATGGGTAACATCTAACAAACAGCCAAATACTAGGCAAGGACTAGTTTAGGATGTAGAATTTACAGCTTTTAAAACTATCTGACTTTTGATATATATTTGACATGATGTCAAAGAGGCACTCATGTTTTTAATTTATCCTTTTCTTAAATTGTACTGCATTATACAGCTATTTTTAAGATTTTTCAGCCCAGTTTTCTGCAAAAGAGCTACTTCCTTTGTATCACAAGTGCATTTCCTAGCATTATTTGCAACTACGTAATGCACCCCCTGTTGGAACACTAGATGGTTTAAAACACTGGAAACATGATACAAAGATTCTTTTATTTTAGATTACTAGTCCAAATGTTGCCGAAATTGATAATTACTTCAAGGAGTTGTTAAGTAGATTTTGAGTGAGAGAGAGAGAGAGAGAGATAATTAAATTACTTCATCGCCTTTAATATATTCTTTCCACAGAACTGATTACAGGCATTCTCACTGACCACTTCAAGGACTTAAAAAAAAAAAAAAAGAGGCAGACGCTAAATAAATTCATATGATTCCCACCTACGAGGCTTATGCCAGAGCACATTGCTGGAACAGTGAAAACAATCTTGTTACAGGTGCCTACACCAAATATATTCTGTGGATGAAGGAGAAATTTAATTTGCAGCCTATGCTATGTATATATTAAACAGATCTGTAAAACAAGCTAAAAATGTTGTGGAAAATGGTTCTTGTAAATAAACGAATGACATCTAATGTTTGGCTCTATAGACTAAAGACAAAATGTGGAGTCAGATCACATAAACAGATTTTAAAGGGGCACAGCACTCTTTTGTATTAAGGAAAGCAACATTTATAACTCTGCAGTTGTTACATCTACGATGAATACAAATGAAAAATTAGATTAATTGATAGTGATGCAAGCCCCAAGGCAAAAGCATGGGTTCTTTACTTTTCCTTGCTTAATAATTTAAACAGCAGGATAAAGCAGATTGGGGAAAAAATAACCAACTATTAATTAACATGGTTTGTTTCTCTTTGGAATTCTGCTGGACCTCAGCCAAACACAAAAATACAAGCAAGGTTCATGAACTCCATTTGATTAAAACTCCAGCTTTATTGCTTACACTGAGATGGATTTCAATTAAGGCTTATTTATCTTCTTTATTCATTATGATAGCTTCCACTCCATAGTGCTTGTAACAATTTTGGTAATGTAAATCCCTATAATTTAACCTCAAGGTTTTACATTCTTAAGGAGAAGAAGAAAATCATGGAAAAGAGTTGGTAAAACAGCATGATCATTATAGATTTGTCTTTAGAGCATTGTCTACCTGAATATGCCGTAATTTCTGAAGGGATTAGTAACATTTACAATAACTTTCTTCAGCTCATAACATGGTGATTTGCATTTTAATATATCCTGAAAAGGAGCAAAAAAATTATATCAATATTAAAAAGTTGCAAAACTACATTCATGTATAATACATAAACAAAAAGGAAAATATTACAAGGAAGAATAGAGCCATGTATTTGACCACTGGTGACTACAAACTTGACATAATTTAAATACTAGGCTTTGTTGCCAGCAAAGAACAGTCAAAGCCTACTTCTTTTTGAACATGCATTAAACTTCACCGTATTTTAAACGCTCTTCAAAATGATAGCACAGGGCCAAGAATCAAGCTATCTGTTTGCCTTCTTATCTTTCCATGTCCTCTATTTTCTTCTTTTGCCCCAACCTTCCTTTCTAACTTCAGTGCCTATTGCTATGGTACAAAGAGTATGATTTATATCTGTAGGCATCTTAGATACTCCTCTAGGCTTTTCTCTGCATGTACATAGGCTAATATTGGAAAGCTGAAATTTCATAGGTCAAAGGCTAATGCTGATGGTAACTCACATTTTTACTCTTACCTCAGTTCCCTTCTGTTTGATACAACATACAGATGAATAAAATTTTTGTGACAATGTTAATCATACACACTTAAACTTACAGCAGGCTCAATACGCTTGACTTCAGATTTCAGAGAGAATGTCAGCGTTGCACCATCTATTCCACCCACACTCTTTGAGATCAGTAGCAACACTGCTTCAGCAGGGCGTAGAAAACGACTAGTGAATTCCACATTTATACTTGTTTGTCTCCTAAGCAAAATAATAATAATAATTAATAATAATACTAATTTAAATAGGTACAAAATTGTGACTCAGAAACTACTTCAGAAATTTCATTTCAGAAGCACATTTTAGAGTCTTTGTAAGGGAAGGAGAAAAGAAAGTAATTTGTTTCTTCTGAAATACTTTTTTGCAGTTCAATCTTTTACCTAAGAGCATCTTAAAACATTCTAATAAAAGAACTATATAGATAGAAAAAGAACAATAGTCCTTATTGGTTTTGATGACCTCAGCATGTAGCTTAATTTTTCTTCCCACACACACTAGCACAGGAAGTTCTTTTACTTTATGGTATTACCCTCAGTTAAAAACTGATTTATTTTATGCTCCCGTATTTGAATAGGTTTTGTGAATTAAACAGTCAGACATCCTATCATGCATGTTGTGAGGCAGATCTAGATGTTCTTAATCAAATCCTCACTGAAGACTGATAAAGAAATGAGTAAAAAAAACCCTTCAGAATAATTAGTAAAGCTGAGTAATTAAAAGGTAGAAAAAACAAAGTTCTTTCATACAAACAACAGACGAAGTCTCTGATGGAAAGATGGAGAAAGGGAGAACACACGGAATGAGAGCTTAGACTAGGTAAGAGTTAAGTTTAGACTTGATTTGCATTGTCCTGCAACTAAACAATATCAGTAAGGAAAGTTTAGTGGCTGAAGCTCACACTTTCAAGCTCTGAAAATCACTCTCTGATTTTAAGATTAATGTCTTAAGATGACATGAAGGTCAGAAAAATTATAGTGTTCAGGATTGTTCTAAAAGCAAGAGAACTGTAGAATCTAAACGTATTCTGCCTTTCTGTACATATGACCAGAGCAGAGCAAGCTTTCTATAAACAGAAAAAGACCTATATTTTTGGAGTTGCAAGTAGAATATCTCAAAACACATACCAAAAAGTCAGCTGACTTGTTTATACTTTCATTGCAATCCCATTCTATGTAGTTAAAGAAATTTTAAAATTTAACCCCCAATAAATTGCATGAAAGAGATGGCAGAAAGAAAATAACCCATAGTAAAATCTTGACATTTATTAATTTACTCAAGCTGATAATACTTCAAAGGAATTCTTAAAATATAGGAAAAGGTTATATTTATGAACTGCAGGTTTGTTAATTGTCTTTCTGGAAGAGAGAAAAAGGAAGTCAAAACAAAGTCTCTCCCCAACTCAAATCAGCCTTCCCCATTAAACAATTAATAGGAACTGTGTAGCCTGACAGAAGACAATTAAATAGAGTCAGAGAGAAATTATATGTGATTCACTGGTCTTCTGCCAACTGGCAATTCTAAAGCAGCGGAAATCAACTAACAGTGGTATGTGAAATATGCCTATTATGTATCGTACATATATATGATTGCATAAGTGGTGAAGTAGAGGACTTGTAATAGCAGCCAGTATGCCATGTCTTCAATGGTATCATGTCAATTTATGTTCGGTTCATAGCTTTCATAATAACAGCTACTTTTTCAAGTGAACTCAATGCACACATCTCTTCATGTAAGTCGAGCAATCACAATGATGGCAGAAGTTCTATAAAATTATTTTGACAGAAGTAGTGGCAGGATTTGTCCCTGGATGACAGCTGCTGTCAAGGAAACTTTATGGGAGGTCCTTTATCTCATTCTTATGATGGACCAGGGGAAAAAAAAATATCTACATAGCATTCCTACTTAAAACTACCTTGGGACTTGAGAACTGGATAGTGATAAATAGAACACCAATATCTTAAAAAAAATATTGGGGACAATGAGGAGAATAACAGACCTTTAAGCCTCAAATCTATACCATGCCATGTAGTAGAACCAATTATAAAGAATAAAGCAATAGGATAAGTATAAATAATATCTACTATAAACAAGATCTACATAAATGAGATCTAACTGGCAGGAATCAACATCTGTAAGCTGTAGTCCTGCCTTAAAAACCTATGGGAGTTCATTAAAAGAGTTTGACAAGAGCATGATCAAGAGTGATTTAATTCTTCTATTTCTAACAAAGTCCCTTTCTACAGACTTACAAGGACACAAGCAGACAGGGAAGAAGGAAGGAAACATAACGTAGGAACTAACACTTCTTAGTACGTAGGAAGGTCATTAATGGAGTCCTCAAGTGTCTGTGATAACTGGAAAGTAAGCTTGTTTACTGATGTTCTAAGTTGCTCCAGGTTGCAAGGACAAAGATTGACAGTTAAAAGACTACAGGACCCTATGAGACAACAAAATGACGAGGAAATTAAGCATACATAGATGTAAAGAGATGCACGCAGGGAAAGCAGTTCTGTGTTTACATAAAATTATGGCCTCCAAGCCATAATAATTCACCATTGAGACCTTGGGATTTGTGACAGTTCATGAAAACATCAGCACAGTGTCGGGAACCATCCAATAAAGCAAATGAAGTGTTAGGAATAATTAGGAAACAGATAAAAACATAGATCACCATTAGGCCATCAGATCCCATCCAAAGGGCTCAAATCGCAATTACTGTTTGCACCTCTTTACCTCAAAAAGGATATAGCAGAATTGAAAAAAGCTCATCAAAGGACGACTATAGGTAATAGAATTAACCCAGCATGATCTCAAGGCTTAACACCTGGGATAAAGGAGTATAATGTTTCCCAGAGTTCTTCCTAATGCCAAAAGTCCTAGGATCTCAATTCTGAGAATCGATGATGAAATCCTGGAAGTTCTGAAAACCTAGCTCTTACAGCTTTCGTGTTCCTGCTGCTGAGTCCCCAGATGTCACCATTTTTGACATTGAAGAGTTGCTAAGCCCCCCAGAGTCTGAGGCTCCTAAGTCACCCTGCCATTCAAAACATCCAGGAAAATGCATCCTGGGACTGCAGACTCTTAGAGAAGTATACTGTCTGAGACATACACTCCCAAAGCCACTTTAAGGGCCAAGTTTTAAGAAGTCTACTCTGCTCTTGTCACAAACAGGAATGACAGGGAAATGGAGCGTATGGAACATTCTGCCTGATCTTTGCCCTCTGGCTCATGCAATAGCAGAGCAATCTGATTTGAATTGTGCACTGTTGCCTTCTGTGGCAAAGCCAGCATCAGAAAAAACCACAAAGTTGCTTAGGTTTTTTCCTCTGTTCATCTGTGTTGTGGTCAAATGTAAAGTGAGGGAAAATTCAGCCCATGGAATTGTTGTATAATCTTGTTCATTCTCCTATTATTATAACTAGCTTCATCTACACTCACTTCAGTTGATACACTGCAGGGGTCAAAGATTAAATAATTTTCTGAGGTCACTTCCTGTATTATTTTCAATGTTCTGTGATTTGCAAAACCCCTAAAGTTAAAGAATTTGTCATTCAGATAGAGTTTCTTCCCCTCAATAGCTAATCACCTTTGCTACTTCCATGTTGAATTTTTACAACTCCAGCATCAAACTGTTGTTCTTATAAAAAGTTTTGTTCTATATTGTTTGCAGTTAAACAGGTGCCTTTCCCAGGTAGGTACTTTTAAATATTTATTATGTTCTTCATCATTTCTGTTGTTAATATACCCAGAACGAGTAACTCAGGCATATCTACACCACATAAGAGAGCTTAGATGACTTGATGCTATTAGTGTTGTGAACTGCAAGTCTATATGCAGCGCCCTGGAGAGTGGGAATCTCAGATCAAAGATTAATTACATGATATGCAAGATCTGACCCTCAGCTACACTGACAATGTTCTGAGGCATTCCAAAGCCAGAGAAAAACGAAGTCTTTGGAAGACATCCCTGCTGCTTAGTATTAAAGCCAGTTTCATCTCAGCCAATTGATATAAAATATTCACTCCTGGCAAATATTGGGTGTAAGTGGCAA
>NW_009649137.1:837630-951745 GCF_000708025.1 Charadrius vociferus
ACAGACAGTTCCATCTGGCTCCATAACGGACCCACTGGCCAAGCTGATAGCACCTCTGTGAAAACATATTTAAGAAAAGCAGAAACATCAAAAAGGCAGAGCAGCAAGGAAAAAGAGTGAGAAACAGCAATGGGAACATCAAGGTCAGAGAAGGACAGGGAGAGACAGCACTCCAAATGCTGGAGCAGATATTTCCTTGCAGCATGTGGAGAGGACTACACTGGAGCAGATATCCACACTGCAGTCCGTGGAGGACCCCATGCTGCAGCATTTGGATGTTTCCTTAAGGAATTGTGATCCGTGGATAGCCCATGCTGGAGCAAATTTTTCCTGAATGACTGCAGCTCATGGAAGAACTCAGAGAGCAGCAGAAAAGCATGAGGAGGAAGGAGAAGCAGAAAGGAACTGTTATCAAGAGACTGCAGCCACCTGCTCCCCATTACCCGCTGTGCCATTCAAGATGGCAGGGGGAGAAGGTAGACTACTCAGGAATGAAGGAGTGAAGTTGAGACTGGGAAAGAGATGAAGTGATGTTTTCATTTTTATCTTTGTTTCTCACTACAAAAGCCTATTTGAATTGAAAATGAATTAAACTGATTTCCACTAAGTTGAGCCTGTTTCACCTAGGATGGTCACTGGTAAGCAGTCTTCCCGTCTCTATCTCAACTCACAAACCTTTTTAGCAATTTTTTCTGGCCTGCCCTGTTGAGGAGAGGGAGCGAGAGAGCATCTGGGTGGGTATCTGGCAGCCAGCCAAAATTTAACCCACCACAGCCATTTGTGAATTTCTCCAGCTAGTAGTGGACCACAGTATACGTTGTCATGCTTCTCTGAAAATACAGACAGACATATATTACGTATTTCTGTCACTTCATCATTATTAGTTGAAAATAGCTGGCATCTCTACGTAAGGCTGCATCACTGTTTCCTAACACATTTAAGTAACTTTTCTTCATCACCCTTTGCCTTTCTGCTCAAATTTTAGCTGATCAGTTTCCCGCAGTTCATCTCTCCTGTGAGGTAAACATAGTTCTTTCAGATTGGGCCTTCATTTACAGAATCCTCTATGCCAAGTGTGCTCACCCAGCAGGTCCAACAGGATTAGTCAGTCACACTTATTCCTCATTAGCGATTATAATGACCCACAGTAATCTTAAATCCAATTATAGTTAATTCTAAATATAGGAATATATATATTTGGCAGATAATTAGAGACAAGTCTCTATGCACGACATGTCTTACTTAAAGTCTTTCAGCTCTCCAGTAAGAAGACTGACAAGCTTCAATTTCTTTAGCCTCCCTACCATGGCTATGGTTCATCTTTTCAGCTATAATTGCCTGAACTCTCCTAAGTGAAATTTCTCTGATTTGCTAGTAACTCCCTTGACCTTTTACCCTGAAACTTTGGTGAAGCAAGCTTTACAACTCGACTGCTGCCCTGCAGCATACCTTCACAAGGCAATAGCTGCTATTTTTGACTGCTTCTTGTTTATTAGTTTATCTAAAGTACCTGTTGTTTCAGGGGAAACAAAGCTGGCTAGTAGCAAGCTAGCTTGCAGTGAAAGAGGAACTAGTGGTGAAGGCAAATCCGTATTTATATACAATATTCATAAATTCATAAGATCCAGTTTCAACTCAGGGGACAAGGATGCAGAGATACATGATCAGGCTATCTGAACCATTACAGATACTCAGACAGCTTTTTAACATATAACTCCTGTTTTTAAAGTACAACTCCTGTTCACTGATAGAGCAAGTAGCCTTTCCTCATTTTTAGTGATTTTTAACACAGTGATTCATCTGCCTCCAATCCCATATTTATGTACTATTTACTTCTAAAAGTAGAACAAATAACTTTAATGTGAAATGCCTCTTTCTAGCTATTTTAACCTCTTCTATTCCTAAACAGATTCTAGTCAGTGATGCTAACATTCCCATCAAAAAATAACTCCATTAAGTTTTAATAATACACTCACATCAAATTTCTTACTGAATACACTGAAAATTCTCTTTTTATTTAGGCCATAAATATTTTTCTTTTTTTGTAGAAGTCTGTTACAAGCCTACCTCATTTCTGAGTTTCTGTAGTTCTTTCCGAAGAAAACAGGACATTCTCTCCTACAAATCCTCTATCATTTTACTTGACCTTAAATAACCAAATATAAAGCAGCACTAAAGCAGTAAGCCTACACATAATCAATTAAACAGAGGTGTTAGTTTATTATTCACATTACTATCATTTCCAAACCCACCTATGATATTACCATCTCATATAAAACACCTACCAGACTCCCACCCATCCCACCAATGCTTGGAGTTCTCAAACACTTCGATCAGAATATTAAGAAGGCTATTAATTACAAAAAAATCTCTTTTTCATTTAGTCACCAAGATTACAAGTAAGGTTACATTATGATAAACTCTGCAGAGGTCACCAGTGGATGACTGGCATTTCCACAAGCTTTTATTTCTATGCATGTTTTCAAATGTTTGTTGCCATATATAATGGCAAGCAGCTCAATGACACAGTTGTACACATTTACTTGTGTCTTGTTCTTTAGGACTTTTTTAAAGGTGAAGTGAAAAACAGCCATGGTACTGACCTTTCAGAGAAACACATGATATTTCCAAGGATTACATTTTTATGTTAATTCTTATTTGAAGTAATTGCAAAGAAATGGAATCAAATCAGACTCACAGCTCACTGAAAACACAGCATTACCTGTTTTTCCTTTTGCATATATTTACAATAGGCATGTCATTTAATACTGGAATGCTGATGAACCTTAAAGAGCACCATATTTATGTTGAGTTCTTGAATTTGACAATATGTATTTGAAATTTCTCCTGTTCTTCACAGGTTATTTTCATACAAATGTTGACCTTTGTTTTCCATTTTACAATCTCCAATCCATTTCATCTGCAAAGGCATATCTTAAATAGACTTACAGCCTAAACTCTTAACTGACAGCCAGAGTCACTGTTACATCCCTCCTGTCTTTGACAGTTAAACAGGGATTAGTGAAATTCCTGTATCTAGTCATAAAGCCGCATAGCGTAGAAATAGCAAAATGTACTTACTGAACAAAAAGATGGCACCATAGCATGAGTATTCCTGCTACCAAAAATGTTAACAACCTAATGTTTTCCCCAAATTAAATCTCTCCCAGACCCATAGATGACTTTCAGAAACATGAGATGATAGAAAAACAACTACATTGGAGCTGCAACAGTTGGTGGGGAGGGACAACAGGGGCAAAAAGCAGCATTCTAACACAACTATCCAATCTGTGTCATGGGCTCTTAAATTCCCAGTCATGCTCCATTTACGAATAAGAAACAAAAACTGAAATCTTAAAACAAAAAATTTTTACATGCTTATGCTGCCACAATGCACTGATGTCAAAAGCGTGAATCAAGTTTAAAGGAGGTATTTCACCTTTATTTGGGGGAAAAAAAAAAATAAAATTTAAGAACAGCAGATCCAAACTGAATATTAAAGCTCTTAATACATTGGGACAAAAATATTTATTGGACACAGATGACCCCTCTAATGATCTGAGAACATGTATTCTGCTCTCAAAGTTCTGTTGAGCTAAACTGCAAGTGTCCCATGGATAAACTGCTCTGGATTTGTTCTAGGTTAAGGAGGAAAAGTCTGATTTTTATACTAACTAATTTTGCCCTGTTTGTAGTTAAACACATTTCTAGTATTCTGCCACTATTAAATTAGTAGATTTATATTTCCATACTGTTGAGACTTATTAGTAACACTAAAAAAACCCAATTACTTACTTAGGGGCAACGGTGACAGTGTTTCCTTTAGGTAATGAGAAATCATCAGCATCTCTCCCTACAAGAGTAGCATTGTACACCAATGTTTTAACGCTTGGGTTTTTCAGACGCACCTATCACAACAACAACAACAAAATCAGCCTATTTTTATTGTATTTTTAGAACATAAAAGGGAGGTTCTGCAGCTAAGTTCCAAAATACAAACTAATGATATCACAAAATAAGTACTTCAGATAGCTAGGCAGATCATTTTTCTTCCTAAAGCGCATAGACTTCCCACAGGTTGTCCAACCTCATTTTTTCTGAGTACTCTTTTTGCACTGTACACTGCACTCCTATGCCTGTTAATCTCTTATTCCTCTCCATCTATGATCTGAGATTTGTCAGATTTGTAGATTTTTCTCTGCGCTCACAAGCACAGGGGAAAATCAGCAGCAGAAGTCAGGATCCCAAGCCTGAAGAGAAAAAATGAAGAGACATCCTTCCATCTTCTATATTTAGTAACCAAATCATATGAAACCCATTCATACTTTGTTTGTGCATATACATAATATAAACCCATATATATATACAGTGCTTTAACCTTCTACTGCTACAAATCTAAATTCAATGGCATCAGTACCTGTTTAACAACAGTTGCATGGAGAGCACCTGTAAATTCTATAGTCTTCTTGGGTAAGTAGTGAGGGAGAGTTTCATATAGGTAGACACACAGAATAAGCATCGTGACTGGGTTTGGATCACAGATGTCAGTGGCCTAATATTGAAAACAAAAAAAGAAACAATAGCCAGATATTCAGTTAAAATTTTGCCTACATAGTTTAGAGATACGAAGATGAAGAACAAAAAAGTTTAAGATCATTCTTATACAAATATTTTCAACCTGACTTTTAATAACTGGATTAGGCCCATAGCTAAGATGAATATGAATCTTGAAGACAACTGACATGCTTTGGTAATAAACCTAGGCTAAAACTTAAAACCATCTTCCTTCAGGAGAAATGGATGTTCATTTTATTATAAATGAAGCATAATAGAAAAAGCAAGTAAAATTCACTGACACGAAAAACGTATGTATTTATTATCTTTTAAAAAATCTTCTAAAATCTTTCCGTTTACTGTGCAAAATACCATCCCAAATACTCTTAGATACAGTTTTGCAACTGTTTAGGAAGACATTGTCACCATTCAACAAACAACAGGAAACCATGACTATATAGTTATTTTTATTGCAGACTCCAAATTGCTTTACAAAAGGTAGTAAGTATTACTGCATCTTAACTATATGATTTACAGAAATGAATTTAAATGGCAACCGCAAAACATGTCAAAGCTTTAGTCCTCAGAAATTCTGGTAAGTCACTGCAAAGAGAGAGGTAGAAACTCCTCCATCAAATACATGAACTTTTCAGAGTTCTAATCAAAAAGTAAAGAGACCTAATGATGGAAGTGGCTTCCCACATAAATAGAGGCAGGAAATATCTGGCTACAGATTTAAACAACTAAGATTCTGTACTTCCTAAATCAAACTAATTAAATTAAGTATTTTAAAACTTCATGCACAGTAACTTATAATACGTTATTATAATCAAATTGTCTATAATATACTAAATAAATTTTTACATCTGCAGTTAATTTCTCTCCTGAATTAAATAGCAAGTCATACTGAAAAAAACCACACACTTGGGAGTAGATTTAAGCAGCAAACCACTGCATTAACATGGCATCCCATTAAAAGGTGCTCTTTTCACTCAAGACACTTCCTTTGGTTCCCGTCCATAACTGAGAGTCATTCAATACAGCAATATTTCGAAAAAGGCCCTCCTTTGCCTAATGCCTTGAAAGTGACTACCGTTCTAAATCCTCTCACCTTACAGGAAAAACTTTGCCCAATTCTCAAGCAAAAAACCCTGATCTATTGTGCTTTTGCTGATTGTCACTGTCACCTTCTCTAAGCAGCTTGGATGAGTTGCACATAACTACATGTAACCTCATTCCATCATTCTAGAATCAAGCTTCCTTCTTCACATGGTTTCATCAGATCATGAATTTGCAGCAATAAACCACTCAAAGAATAGACAGAGCACATATTTATTTATTTTAATATTGACCCGTACATTTCTTAGAAGCATTGTATAGACATAAAGCAAACATCTTTTAGATCTGCAAGGCCATGTGACAGAGCAAACAGGTACAAGATACTTTTAAATCCCAAAATTTTATGTTATGAAACAGCTATACTACTATTTTTTTTTTTAAACTTACTACGAATTTGATAATCTCTAGGAGATACTTCATATTCAAATGCATTAACAATAAGGAAAAAAAAAGCTCTCTTTATTCAGCAACAATTCAAAGTTTTGCATCCTTTTTTAAGGACATTAACATACAATTCTCACGCAATATAACATTCCTTTGTAGCACTTAGGATATCGAAGACTACATTATTTTTGCACAGTCCTAACAAACAAACAAAAAAAAGACAAAATAAAGCAAAAACGTATCTTAAATGGCACGTGTTTTCTCTTTATCTGGAAAAGGAATGAAGAGTAATACATCAGTTTTATTTAGAACATCAGTTTTATTTACAACACCAGTTTTATTTAAAAACAAGTACACTATAAGGAACCTGAATCTCTCTATCTCATAAGCGCAGACACGGCAGGCGTATCTGTAGAAAAAAGGTCTAGAAAAAAGTCTAGCTTGTAGGCAAAAAGGGAAATCAAGAGTTGCATGAAATTAACAGTGTGTTCTCAATGTTCACCACCATCCATCCTCCAGAAACTACTGCAAGTAATAAAACCTCCCACTCAATGTTAGCCCACATTGTGTGTCAGGACATCACAGCTGAGTTGATAGCAGCACACAGATCTCTCCAGATGAACAATAGTCACATCAATGACTTCTGCGTAAGTATAACTTCCATACCTACAAAAATATATCTCTCGCATCGCAAGTATGAATATATTTGCTGATTCAAGACGAGCAATCTGTTGGTAAATACAGTGTACAACTTCCTTCAAACTAAAAGTGCTTCTCTGCACATACGTACTTCCCTCAAGCAGAGCTTTATAAGGAAGGTCTTGTAACAACCTGAAAATCAGCAAACTGCAACGTATTAGATATGAAGCAAAGACTGGCTGTAGAAGAGTGTATGGTGATACTGCGAGATCCCTCATGAGGGTACAGCAACTGTAACTGAAATTGGCCAGGTAACTCCAGCCATGGTAGTATGGAGTAGAGAGGCTTGGTTATCTTTTGTGGGTAAGTTAAGAAAGCAATAAAAATGGTAATGTCACACTTTTGAGGAGGTCAGATTAATAAAAAATGAATAAATACAGTCCATCTAATAAAACGTGATATTAATTAAAACATACAATAAGCAGCCCACGTTCTTGGGATTATCACTTTTGTGGAAGTTTTTTAAAACCTTGCTCTTTTTATTAAAAAATTATCACTCCAGATAACACAACTTGTTCATGGGTAAATTTTATTCCCAATGTACCTTTTTAGGACAAAAACATCTTAATAGCCAACTATGACTATAGAGTTGAATCAACTTAATTTTCTTTTGATACTTTGTCAGTAAAGTCTTATTTTAAAAATTATTGTCAATACTATTAAAGTTTCCAGGGATATCTGAGAATAACAAATATTCCTATATATTAATATGTATTCTATAAACTACATCATACCTGTTTTTCACAGGACCGCACTTTCAGCCCCCCTTTATTTTATTTTTATGACCAACTATATGCTTGTCCTTAACATGATTATAAGATGTTTATTGCCTAAATGGAGCATTAGAGAAAGCTTTTTTTGCCTCTTCTAGACTGTCTTTAGTGCAGCAACAGAGATGTACAGACATATCTACTACCAATTATCTGAGTTAACTTTTATTTCCAAGTTACCTGAAGTTTTACACTGGAGCGTATATTCCAGCACTTCTACAAAGCAGTCAATAAACTTCCTAATTACTAAAAAGCTCAAGATGCAATACAACACTGTAAAAACGTAAATATATATTCCAAGCAGCACACAACAGTGAGTCTACCTTCAAATTTTGCAGGAAAGCCCTTGTTCCTCTGGTTAGTTCCTCCTGTAGGTACGGCAAAAAGCAGTTTCATGAACACCCTTTGTCAGAATAGAAAAGCAGCTGTAATGACATTGAAAAGGGATCCGCAAGATTTAAATGCTTATGGATATCCTTGGAGTATCAGAGGCTGCGTCTCCCACTATTCTGCCTCTGCCAACAGAGCAGTTGCTTAAGTAAAGAGGGTAAGAAACTGGGCAAATATAAAGTGGTCTTTCCATTGACATAATTTGCCTGCTTCTGAAAATCAGTGGCTTAAGGATTTATTGATTAGTTAGACACCTCTCTGTCATTATTTTAAATTCTTCTCTATTCCATTCTTTACATACAGAAATAAGCCTGACTGTCATTAACAGTTTATGAATTCTTTTTAATTAGAAATTGCTTATTGAGTTTTCTTCCTCTTTTGATGTTATTAAAATGCAATTTTGGCTGAAATCTATTGCCTAAAACATAGGATCATAAAAAAGCAGCAGAGATTTTAGCCCTAAGGCAGGAGATCTAAGAAAGCAAAATAATGCATCACTCTGAGCACAAGTACAATTAATTCCATCCCCAAACAACTTCTACTTGATGACTGACAGATCAGCAACTGCCAAAGATTTTCTTCAGCTAGCGAAAGCTGCATTTTGACATAATAATTTTGTGACGAGAAAGCGTATAAAGGGCAAACATTTTAAACTCCAGTGGAGCCACCTTCTTTCTGCATGACGTAAAAAAACTCAGTAGCTAAAAGCAAATATTCGACATAAAAAAACCCTTATACAAAATAAGAATCTAAGAACAGCCTATTTGCTCAAACCATAGGCCAAAAGGACACCACTACAAGCTGACACCTAAATGAAAATAGTTATATGGTAAGTACACATACACTTGAGTGTTTTCCCAGCCTTAATCTATTTTCTGCACAAGAGACTTTCTGAAACACACATGATTTCTGTCTACTTCAAAATCTCCTTTATTTTTTTTCCTTCCAAGCCTATGCACAGTCTCCCTTTGAGTCTGTGTAAAAACTGTAAAAGCAACCTAAGAAAACACTCTCCTTTCAAAGTTATGTTCAGTATAACCAAGCAAGAAGCTGGAAAAAAAGACAGAGCTATAAGATAATTTTCTTCATGAACACAATCTAAATAAATGCAGTAACACCAAGCATTTGAAGTAATGTTCACTTCCACCAGTCTATGGCATTCTAGCCTTACACAAGGTACAATTTTATTTTTCCAAAGATTTGAGAGAAGAACACCAAGAAGTAAATAAGAAGAGCTTACTGTTTTTGATTCATTTCCTAATAAGTCATCAAAAAAGGGTGCCCATATATTTTACTACTAAGAATGAACATACATTTGACATATAGAACAGGGAAAATAAGATGCTCTTCTGCTGTCACAAATGGGTCAGAACAATTCCAAATTTCAAACCAGAAAAATCCAGAATAAACTGGATTCTAAATTCAGAAATGCAAGGAGTCAAACCAACACAGCATTTCCAATGCGGGAGTAATCTTTCTTTCCCATCCAGTCTACAATCTTGTCAGAAGCTTCCTACTATGTTTTACTGAAAGGAGAAATTAAAGAATTCTCACAGATGAACCCGACAGTATTTCCTCTGGTTCCTTCAGTCTATGCAGCGCTATGCTCTAATGAGATGCTCTGTGTCTTGTGGGGAGCATTGGGGAGCTGGAGACCAGCCCTGCTGCAGCATTGCTGGGGCAGGGGCTGAGGGTCCCGGAGGGCTGATGTGGGGTCCTGGGCTGCGGGCAGGTGGGGGAGATGTGGGGGGCTGGGCAGGGGCAGGCAGGGCTGGGGGCGCCCTCAGGGCCTTGACAGTAGTTAAGTCTGAAGAGCATTCAACCTATATCACTTGGTGACTCTATGATAGACATTTCAGAAAATCATATTTTTAAAAAGGCTTCATCTCCCTGGTTGCAAGGAAACCAGAAGGAGCTGTATGCTGGAATAGACTCCTAATGTCTGCTTGAGGAAGAGGATCCTCTCCTTTTCCATACCCTAAAGCGTTATATGGCAGGGCGGTGACAGAAAAAAGAGAATCTGAGTACTGGAAAAGATGGCAAGGCTTGGCTCATGGACTAAAAGCAGAGAAGGGATACAACCCTTTCCCAAAGGATAAATATTATTTAAGGAAAGATGACTGAAAGCCTCACAGACTTATTACTGACTACAGCTCAGCCCTCATTAAATTAAATGCCTGAAGTCCTGCAGATTAAATGCCTGTAGTTCTCTATGAATAAGTTCTCTGTGCTTTGTACTATAAGGAATATGAATTTTTGTTTTGTTTAGTACAACAGGAAAGAGAAACCTGTGAAGGTATATTAGAACAGACGAGCCTTACCACATTTTTACCAATATACACATTAAATTCATCTAGCATCTCACTAGGTAACCTCCAAGTTTTCTGAATTTCCCTCTGTTTTATTAAGTTAAGAGACAGGTAGGACACTCCATAGAAAAGGCAGAACTGGAGGTTCCCTGGTGGCAAATCCATTGACTCTATGGAGCACGAAGGCAGGAAGTTACTGACTGCTTCCTCCCTCTTTTCTTGCCCTGTGGCCAGCCAAGCATTGCACCTTACTCCCAGCAGTTCTAAGCACAGCTCCTTCTTTCACCTTCCATTAGAAGTAGTACTTCACTGGGCACTGATCTGAAGTTTCCCTGTCACTCTCCATAGTTTCCTAGATAATGCTTATCTTCGTAATTCTTAAGATTCATTTCATATACTGTTCATGTGCTGATGTAATCATATGCCTCATCTTCTATTTCTATTTATTTCCATCGATGTTCTTTTTTAAGTTTGGAATTTTAGGATGCACTTGATATGTAAAGTAAAAAAGCTTCTTCCCTCACAAAAGCTTTAAACCTGAAGTCTGAAAAGTATTCTGATGTTTTCCATTCACTTATCTCAGTAACGGCTATTGAATGTTAGCAAGTATTCGTAGAAGTTTTTCCAACATAGCTGTGGTTTTACACTTCTGCTTTCCTGCACTTTCATTCAAGATAGCAAAGATGCCAGAGTAGATTATCTGTTGAAGCCTAACTTTCTTTTGCCGCCTACTTCTCATTTCCAGTTAGATCAGAACTTATTCCCTCAGAAAACATTATTCTCTTTTATCCTGTGCTGCATTCGTAAAACTGAATCTGTGACATTAATCTGGGAACTAATTTAAAAAATAAAATAAAAATCAGTGCACTTCATAACAACGTTCAACAGAAAAATCACAGTCTATATATATATTATATATAACAAAGTTTCTCAAAATGTGAAAAAGCATCTAAAATTTCTTGAAGAGTTGGGTGCTTGCTTGTTAGATTTTTATTTGTGCTCTAATGTTGTCTAGTTAAAGAAAATGCTGAAGCTGACTGAATAAATTATTTTACTTCAAATTCTAAATATTCCAAGTTAAGACTATATCAAAACTGGACAACAAATACAAAAGCTAGTAGATTGGTTCTACTGAAAAAAAAAAAAAGTTATTTGACTATTATAACACCATCAGCTCTGTGCTGTTAATTCCATAACCAACTCCATGTTTTCAGTCACCTGTATATCACTAAAGCCTGGTCTTTAGTATTGCTGGTACTACTGCTCAGAAAACAGTTTGCAACTGCTTAAAAATAACGCCTCTTGATTTTATGAAAATAGGTTTATAAGTTAAAGCAAAAATTAAATTTCATTAACTGCCTCATATCATTCTGTGATATTTAGAGTATGCTGGCAGTTCTGTTTTATTAGCATGGAAGTGTAGTGGACTAAGAATAGAATATGTTACAAACAAATATTCATCTATCTAGCTGGAAAAGAAAAAGAAAAAAAAACAGATCAGGGTGTTCTAAATCCCAAATAATCACAGTAATTATAAGCCAAAGTTCTGACAGACAAGAAAGAGGAGAGAAAAACTTGACGTCAGGAAGGAGTAGATTGCTGAACCACTTCTTGTGGCAATAAAACTCTCAATTTTTCTGAACCTGTAATTACTACTTGAATAATGTAATGAAGCAAACTGTTCAACAGATGCAAAAATCATGCAAGAAGGCTTTCCCTAGTACAAGGCGTACAAAGCAATGATGCAAATAGACATCCTACAGTCAAGAACAGCTTCTAGCAGGACACAAATAACTGAAAAATAGAAAATGCTTGGAATCAGTGACCATGAAATGTTACCTAGGCAACCAATTTAAAGCAACAATTGCAAATAACTATTGAAAATTATGGCAAAAGTATTAAACAAACAGGAGGTAATAAAAATACTATATTACATTTCAGAAACAGAAAGCCATACATGTAATCTTTATTAGTTATTTCCAGATTTGTAAGACTTAAAGGTTTAACTTAAAAGATAAACATATAGGAAACAATGGGTTTTGTGAACAAACGGAGGTTCCTAAGTTTATATAAGCTTGGCTTTTACAACTGCAGCAGCCAAGTTTTCAATAAGCTGGAAGTCAATGTGAGAATAGAATAGTCAGCCAGTCTGGAAAAAAGACCAAGTAGTCATTTTCATGTCTAAATAAAGCTTAAAAGTCTGTATTTTTGGATGTTTGTAATGTATACACATTACTATCCTTTTTAAAAGACTATATCTATGCCAGACATATCCATTTTCTCTTTAGAAATATCCCAGGTGAGACCATTTTCAGATCTGAGTAATTTTCAGTTGCTCTGACAAAAATAAAAAGCACCACGGATTTTGAAACATACGTGTCCTTTTCTTTCATTTCCACAACTTGTTCATGGGGTGCCCAAGTGTACCATCTAGGCGAACTTAAAAACTGACAGGCCTGAACACATCACTTGTCTGTTGCAATTGCATATTTTTTCATAGATCACCAGTGAATCATAGAATCATAAAATAGAATCGTAGAATGGTTAGAGTTGGAAGGGACCTTAAAGACCATCTAGTTCCAACCCCCCTGCCATAGGCAGGGACACCTTCCACTAGACCAGGTTGCTCAAAGCCCCATCCAACCTGGCCCTGAACGTTTCCAGGGACGGGGGGATCCACAACTTCTCTGGGCAACCAGTCCCAGTGTCTCACCACCCTCACAGTAAATAATTTATTCCTAATATCTAATCTAAATCTACCCTTTTCCAGTTTAAAACCATTACACCTCGGTCCTACCACTACATTCCCTGACGAAGAGTCCCTCCCCATCTTTCCTGTAGGCCCCCTTTTAGGTACTGGAAGGCTACTGTAAGGTCTCCCTGGAGCCTTATCTTCTCCAGCCCGAACAACCCCAACTCTTCATAGCCTGTCCTCATAGAGGAGGTGCTCTAGCCCCGTGATTATCTTAATGGCCCTCCTCTGGACTCACATCCTTCTTAATGCTGGAGGCCCTAGAGCTGGACACAGTACTCCAGGTGGGGTCCCACGAGAGTGAAGTAGAGGGGAAGAATCACCTCCCTTGACCTGCTGGCCCTGCTTCTTTGACGCTGCCCAGGATGCTATTTGCCTTCTGGGCTGAGAGTGCACATTGCCAATTCATATTCAGTTTTTCATCCATCAGATTAAAGGAGGGCCCCCAAGTCCTTCTTCTCAGGGCTCCTCTCAATCCACTCATTGCCCACCCTCTGTGCTTGTGATTGCCCCAACCCACATGCAGGACCTTGCACTGGGCCTTGTCGAAATTCATGACGTTCGCAGGAGCCCACCTCTCTCCCTGTCAAGGTCCCTCTGGATGGCATCCCTTCCCTCTGGAGTATCAACTACATCAGCTTTCTGCTCCACAACAATGCTGAATTCCTCCCTTCATTTCAACAGAACAGCTGCATTCATTTTCAGCTTCTTAACACTCTCCGACTTTACTCACATCATCTTCTATAGCTTGTTTGAAAATATCCTCCCTTTTACTTGTTCCCAAATATAAATGTCAGTATTGCTGGCCCCAATTTTAAATCAGTCAGTAGCAAATTGAGTTCCTTTACTGGCTATCTCCAATCACTGCATCTTCTCTCCTAATCTATCCTTGTCACGTACATTCCCTCCACATCGCTGTTATCCCCCATCCTATCTTTCAATATTTTATTTTGGGCTTTCTATTGGATCTTCTTCAAATCAAAGCATTTTAGAACTTAAAATATCAAACACAACGAAAAAATACACAGAAAAGACACCATTAATACTCCAGGGCTGAACTGTCAATCATGATTTGAAAGTGGAAACAAAGAATTTCTTGCCCAAAGTACTCCATCTTAAGCCTGTACCTTAATCCTTAAAAGGATTTAAAAGCCTTGAACTCCATTAGAGGTATCATTTAAACTTACAGCTAAAGTCTTCCAGACAATTAAATTTCTTTATTATTACAGAATCTTAGATTTTTTAAAGTGATTGAAATTGCCATCTATTCCAGACCAAATATGTGTGTCAGCTTGTGCTGTCACCACTGTCCTTGCATTAATTAATGCAAAGCTGTCCTGAAAATTCAGAAGCAGAGATTGCCTGATAGTCAAGAACTTTGCCAATACTGTTGGAACATTTCAGCCTGCTGAATTTAAGAGACAAGACTATCAGAAAAGTCCCAGATTATGACAGTTCAGCATCAGGATCCATGCATTTTCCTGCTTTTATTGCTGAAGAACAAGCTTAAGAAATTTCTACAGTAGTCTTAGAAAAGCAGATATGAATTCCAATAAATCTATGTAAAAAGTACCCTTTACTTTTTTTTTTTACTTCCCACAATATTTTTTTTTGTAGAACATGCCTTAGCTAGTATTAAAATACAGATCTCGAAGATCTAAGATCTGTTCCTTTTTCTGATGTTGATTGATTACATAGCTTTGTTTAAATTCCTAGTCTGTATGGAGATGGACTTTCCCATCTATAGAAATGCTAATACCTCAAAAATATGAAGAACTAATAACATAGTAGTATCGGAGACATTGTGGTCTTAAAACACACTAAGTGCATTAAGAAGAATGTCACACAACCAGCACGTGGAACATAGGAGCATGAATCCCTGTGAGCACGTAACCTTGTAATACAGCCTTGCCATTGTTATTAACAGTCCATAAACTTGGTGCTGAATTTACAGGGCCTTACCACAGGGGTTTCACCAGCCTTCTCTGTCTGAAGGCTTGTTGACCAGCTTGTAAAGCTTTGCTTTACTTGGTTTAGCGGTGACAGCAACTTTTTTTAATTGATCAGGCCTTTATCTTTGTATGGTACTACCCAAACCCACAGCCATAAACAGCTCACAAACGGTGAATTAAAGAAATGCAGAATGGGAGCAGGAGAAAACTGGTTTCAGGGGAAACAAAAAGGACAAAGAAATATCTAACATATGTAAAGGGCACCATATATAGAAAATTTGGAGCTGTAGGCCAATGAAAAAAAACAGAGATGTAAAGCATGTTACTAAACATATAGAAATGATCCCAAGTGGGCCCTATATTGAAGAAGAAATTAACATCAACAACATCATATTAACCCAAAAAAAGGATGTCAGAAGCTGATGGCATACAATGTTACTCTCACCAGCAGTCCAAAGGACTGAATTCTGCGTCCAGCAAACCTGGGACAGAACCCCCGTGGGCCCTTCTGATTAGGTAGATACATGTAAGTTGTCACCAGACATTCCTTTTTTTTTTTTACTGCTCCTTTTTATGTTTAATGATGTTTGTTCTTAAATATATTTTTTCTAAGTTGCCTTAGACTGTTAATAATAAATTCCACTCAGGTTTTCATTGTGTGATTTACGATGCTAAGATTAATTCAGTTCCAATTCTATGTTCAAGCTAGTTGTATATATGTGATTCTACAAAGAAAAGAATTACGGAAATTACTTGTAATTAAGTATATTTATACAAAGCAGTATTTTGGTTTCCATCATACAGCAGCACATCATGAAATAAAACTGCTGCCTTAAAATCTCACCTTAATTTGATGTACAATATTACTATCATAAAAGTAAAAAAAAAAATAAATTTAAAAGTATATAAGAACTGCTAGCATAAAATCATTTACCTTTATGTCTATAGCCAGACTGACAGCATGCATAGCACTCACAAGTATCAAACAGTTGTGCAGAAACTGTTCAGGAGTTCTTGGATCAGTATACATCCTTACAAAGTGAGTAGCAATCTAGAGAAGACAGAAATCAAACTCTTGATCTTCCACAATGCAAAATTATTATGTTTGTATTTTCACTCTTTCAGCAATCCATAAGATCTAAATTTTGAACTGAAATTCCTTATTAAGAATATACCCAGAGAAAAAAAAAAAAAAACGCAATACTGAAATAATCACTCTAGACTTGCTAAATGTTGGGGTTTTTTTCTTTCTAAAACCCACATAAGCCAACAGTTCCAAAGGAAAATAAGGCCTGAATAAACCCAGTTACATTAACAAACTGTATAGAAGTTGGAAAATATTAAGAAAAATCGTTACCAAATATGGACAATAAGCTGCCAGCTGTGCTGCCAATACCAGACCATCTAGAAGATCTCGGTCAAAATTTACTATCCATCTCATTGGTGGTACTTCACCTGATTTAAAAAGAGAGAAAGACCAATTAGCCTCTTCTCCCCTGAGATGCCTAACTTTATTCTAGAAAGATATGATGACTATTTGAAATGACTGAGTAAAGGAAAGAACAGAAAAAGGAAACATTCGTTCACATGTAGAATTTCTCTTCCAGAGCCATTACTGAAGATAGAAAATATCACCTAGAATATTGTAACTATTATTCACACACTCTGATACAGCATGTAAGAGTATTCATCACAACAGAAGGGAAAGCAGGTAAACTAAACTTAACCTCACAGATTGGGAAACTAAACATGTAAATTATTTTTATTTTTATAGGCATAACATTCATAGGGCTACTGAAACTCACAAAAATATGCATGAATCCTTTAAAGTTGCAATGTTTAAGCACATAAGAAGGAGAGGGTCATTGATTTTCTTTACGGTCATATTAAATTATTTGGCACAAATTCAATATAAATGAAAGCTAACAGCTCAGTTCCTGCAGCACAAATCACTACTGCAATTACTCCAATTGTGTTGTAAAGGCCTATGCCTCACAAGGTTAGGTTATTTTTTATATTTCTAATGTTTTTATTTAAAATAAAACTGATTATTAAGAAAGTAAATACAGTTGATTTATTAGTATTTCTTATTTGAAGCATCCCATATCTTAAATATTTAACACAGCATTTAAACAAGAGACTTTTGTTCTTAAGCATCATAACAAACCATAGGTAGAATACAGCCATTTGAAAACTCTCAACCTAAGATATTCTCAAAAAAAAGTTACTAACATACCAATAACTAAAAGTCTTAAATCACTGCCTCCACCCAATTACTGGTAACTTTGCTCTCCAGATAATACGCAGTTTGTGAAGCATGAACACATAGAAGCCAATCCTTTTATAAGCAGAGCAATCTGGTCACAAATATTCAAGTTCCAAGTCATGCCTTCTCTGTTGTGTTATTTGCAGTTTCTTCCAACTTCTTTTGCGAAAATACCTATTGCTTAATTTTCTTTGTCTTCGTTACTGTCTCAGGTCAAAGCTCCCAAATTTAGGGAACACTTTGGATTTCAGCCACTGGTAAGGTTTTCAGACAGACTGGGATCACGCTTTCTCATAAAGGACAAATTATATAGCTTTTATTTCACTATACATCCAGAGAGTGTATTGTTTACCAAGTTTGAAGTTTCCTAAGTTGAAAAAAACCCACCAATATGCTACAGAATCTGAGATGATCAGAAATCTCCTACATATTATAAACACATAAACACCTTAAAGTTATAATGTAAAAAAATGTTCTTTTCTTTCAAAAATACTACCATTAAAAGATAAAATGTTTGTAACACTGAACTGTTATGATAGTAGTATAACAATGTTCAGAATAGTTAACTATCTTCATTGGCAAAAGAAGACTTTGGAGACACCAGTACTCGACACAGAAATAATTTAAAAGTACAGAAGTATAAAATGTTTCACTAGGTTACACATTTCAGACCTTTGTTTCAAGTTGGTCCTTATTAAGAGTTTCATTCTGCAAGACCAGACACATGAAAGCGGGGGCACAAATTGTGTATATTTTAAAGGTCTCTACCTTTACAGAAAGAATACTATAAACTAAATGAAAGTTGGAGAAAATGATAGATTCTCTATGCATTTGGAATACAAAAAAGGCTGCTGTATATTGAAAATTATTAAATTTCTTAAAGTAACCTTATTCACGCCTAAGTACCCTCAGATGTCAGCCAGGCCAGCATAACCAAGCAAGTTATTGTCCAAAAGCCAGGCCACAAATCCAAAAAACATTCAAAAATATTTTCTTTTACTAGCACTTATTCTACCTGGACTCTCTATCTCCTCAATTACCTTTAGCCACCTGCTTTTGTTTGATATTAAGTGTGATTGCAAAATTGTAATTAGTGACAGGGAAAAAGTAGCTAGAGATGATGCTGCTAATGTCAGATCATAATTTATCAACGTCAGCTGCAGTAACTTCAACTGGTCTCCTAAGAAGTACAGTTAATTCAAATTTACAAGTAAGTAGCTACTATCAGCTACAGGTATAAATTTGGTTGTGGAACTCCTCACTTATACCAAATAGATTAGTTGTAAGCTTATAGAATTGTTCTACAGTGCTGTAAATATTATGCTTCAGACTAAACTTAAGAGATAAGCTATTCAAGAACCAAATAGAAGAAATAAAATAATCATGGGGCAAATCATTAAATAAGAAGTGCACTCAGATGGAATCCTAGATTAATGCGAAGTAAATATATCAAATAATAATCTCAAAAATTAATTCCAGGAAAGACTAATTTTTAAGTACTTTCTTTCTAGCTAACATGCATGAGAATTTTATCAAACTGTGACTTTATATGTCATAGAAGAGTGAAATTCTTACAGAATTTTCAAAGACTGTTCATGAATATCCAGAAGTAAACTTTTGATGTGCATATGCTTTGCACCAGGGGGTGCTGGTTCATTATGATCCCACTAAGACAGACACTCAGACTTCATAAAGTATCACTGAGAGTTATTGGAGCTAATGTTGTAGGGGAAAAGAGATTATTATAAATAACCTTTCATCCCTTCAGTCACTGGGAACCCCAAGATGGGCAGCATTGGAACTGACCTCCAGTCAGGATGTAGCACACTGTACAGATGCAGTCTGTGGGAAGGTTGGCTCTTACAGGATTTTGTTAAAATAAAACAATTCTGCTAATCATTTCTACCATCAGATGAAAAGGATGTTCACGTGAGAACTTGGTGCTGCAGCTTTAGTTAAAGACAAGGACACACTGGTGGTTTAATCACTGGTACCAAGCGGGAGCTGCCTTACAGGGTCTGCTTTTACAATCGTCTGGCCACGTTTATCCTGTAGCCAAGGGATACGCACAGTGGACCACAGGTCTGCACCTACCCAAGTTAACTGCTATGTGGATCACGTAGCTCCTTTATATGCAACGATCTTCCAATTAGGATCACTACAACATATTAATGGTTTGGTATATTTATACTATTTGGAGAGGAGCTCACCAAAACAATTTAATCAAAACAATATATTTAAAAAAAAAAAAAGTACCCTTTCTAGAAAAATATCAAAATCAAAAATATATTGTTCTTTACCAAGTACTTTGTGAGGAAGTACTTGGTAGAGCTTTAGGATTATCTTTTGCTAATTTTGAAAGGAAAAAAAACCTACGCAGGAATCAAGTCTTCCATTAGTAATCCAAAACTGCAACCAGGACAGAAGTACAGGTCAAAAAGAATTATTTAGAAGACAATTCTGTACAGGACTTCTTATGAGAAGAGACATAAAGTAAGTAGACTTTAAGAAAAAAAAAAACAAAACAAAACAACCATACTCTGTAGGGACAGATGCTTCTTTGTGGCATGAGGACCAAATAGAGCCTCAGAAGGATTCAGTGTGCTGTCAAGAAAGATACTATACACCTAAACCAAACTTACAACCTGCTGCTTTTAGTAACAGTCAGTTCAGACTTCTTTTTTAATTTCATGCTCATGTACAATGATGAGTGAATAAAGGTGTTTTTTTGGTCATCATCAAATTTCTTCTAGAACATTCTAAAAAATATTATTTCAAATTACTATCTAAAAAATCTCCTTTTCTGAAGAAATTTTTAATTCAATTTATACTTCAGATGATGTTTGTTTTATTGTTGTTGTTTCCTTAACAGGAATGGAAAGAAAATTAAATTAATTTACATATTATTCTAAATATTCATGAAATATATGGTCAGTTAAAAAAAATATCAAAAAGCAGTATTTAAAAGAGGATTAGAACAAAAATTTCATTTTCTGTAAGTTTTCAAATCAAAATTATAACATTCATTTATAAATTTATGAAGCAAAAAAAATTTCACCATGTCAGAATTATTTTTTTTCCTATTGTTTAACTGAAACAACTTTTTCTCAAGCAGAAAAGTCAAAGCTTAATGGTCCTTGGTAATTCTAGAGGGCAATGTACCAAAAATGAAGTCCGACTGGATATATTATATCACCCTGTTACCTACGACAGGAACAGAACACAGTAAATATGGGCCTCAACATCTAAGTTGGGACAGTTTTAATTTTCATTAAATTCAGACTTCCGTTTTACAAATGTCTACAGTAGCAGACCAACTCCTTGGTAAATTGCTTGCAGTTATTTCAAAAGTATTTCATGTAGTCACTGCAAAAACAAATACTTTAAAAATATCTAAATACATTTTTAAAAGCTTACTTTCTTCCTAAAAAGTTAGTCTTTCTAATATAAATCCATCATATTATTGATCGTAGTTGGGACCTATAAAATTCAATAATCTTTCTGTCTTTTTTTTATTAATAGAACTCAGATTCACTCTCAGCACACAATATTGGTATTTTTAATAAATCACTATTTCCACATTTTTATTTTTAACTTCTTAAGATTAACTACTACTCCTTTCATTTTAAATAAGGTCCAATATTGAATTGTTTTTCTGCTTAGCTATCTAGACTGATTTGCTCAGCCTGGTTATGGAAACTCATTAAACCACGCGCTTTGATCAAAAAATAAACTTTATTGTTTGTCTTATTTTTACTTTAAATGTATCATTAGCTACCTTTAGGCTTCCGATGGGAATATTATTTGAGGGCACTTAAGCAATATCAATTGTCCCTAGTACCTGTGTACTTTCTTCTGTCTCCACTAATCCTTTCTTTCATGCTGGTAGAATTGTCTGTGTGGCAGCAAAGTGGGTGTAAGAAAACTGCTGGCTTGAAAAAAAAGGGCAAAAATTTTTCTTTACTTTTTAATCTGGATCACACCAATCTGGTTTACCATGCACCCGCATAAATGGCTGTGGCCGTGGAAATGAAACATGGTGGCAGCATTGTTTAAAAAACATTTAGTAAACTATAGCTTTATAGCCTGTGTAAATCAGAGCATGAAGGAAAAAAAAATAAAAACGAAGTGGAACATTTTTCCATTGCGACTAATTAAACACTTTTGAAATATTTTCATTGTTTTCCAGTTAATCCTTCTACTATCAATCAACCTACTTAACTCAAAAGCTTGTGAATAAATTAATCAGAAAACATAATGTATTTTTCCTAATTACATCGAATCTAGCAGAAAATCTGCCAGCTAACCAATCTACAATAATTAAGTTTTTAAATATAATTATTCAATTTTAGTAGAAATAAACAATGGAAATCAGAAGTCTTACTCAGGATATCTCATTTTCCTCTAAGCATATAAATGTATTAAGTTTCATTTGTATTGGTATTTCTTGCAAAAAAAGTATAAAATAAAAACTTATTAATGGATCTTTAAGATAAAAATTCTCAGCCAATGTCATGATGAAAACCTGACTGATGGGTGCTGTAGGCCAAAAATAGCTTAAAATGAGAATGCTAACAGGTAGCAGATATCTCTGTGTGGTTACGGGGGGAGGAAGAGAGGAAATTGTCCAAAATTGAATTTCTGAATTCTAAGACAGATTCCTGCTACTTGCCAGCTGCAATCATAAGGGCTGGCTGCAAATTTTGATAACACCTAGACTAAAGTGGCATGTTCTGAATCCTCCCATTAATGAAGAAGCATTAGACAGAAGCACCAATTAGGCTGATCACGAGTTGTGCTTCTGCACATAGACTATTTAGATTGGGAAAACTGGGGACTTGGAGTTATGGAAAGAAGAGGCCAAAAAGAAGCATTCCCAGAAAGAAGCAGTGGTCTTGAAGAGACAACAGGGGACTGGAAAGAAGATAAAGATGTTCCTAACTGGAGGAAAGTTCTTGGAAGTGGGAGAAGATTCTGAAGGTCAGAGAGGTGCATAGAGACAAATGCCACTGGATGCCAGGGACTGAAGAGTGACACCTGAGACTGGTAACCATGAGCTGCGACATTGACATGGCTTTTGCTTGATCTTCTCAGATCAGTAGCAACCTCCCTGCCAGGGAAGAAATTTGAGACCTTGTGAACATATCGCTGTGTGGAGCAACTGAGTGCGTGAAATTATCAAATAGGATAAGAGCTCTGACCTTGCTGGTTCTTCAGTAAACCCCAATATCCTGATCCATCACAGGCTGTCATTTACTCTGTCTCACCCATTACAATAGGTAAAAATACTTCATAAGAGAAAATAATCAGTCTGGATTAATTTGGAGTGGATGTGCAGGCCCTCTTATGTAGTGTACTCAGACATTTACTATGGTTATGGAAAGCTCAGAGGCAAGAGGCCTCTGAAAGCAATCTAAAATGAGAGTAGTTTTGTTTCAGTTGTTGATGCCACTCAACACTGAAGGAAATAACGTTCATATTCAATTCAGTGATTTGAGACATATCTATCATATCTGCTTTTTTTTCTTTTTAATAGGCAATTTTATTTTTAACTTGTAATGGCATCACGTGACACTCATTCAGTAACCAAGCATAACAGCATTGCCCTCATCTTTCTTGTGACAGGTTAAACCAACTCTTGAAGACACATTGATTGCTTTCTTTTTTTCCATGAAGCATTTCTAGACATAAGCAGCAAAGTTTTGCCTTGGCACTCTAATTATTCATTTCCATATTTATTTTTTTTTTATTTTAAAAGTTCAGATCCATTGAGTTTTTAAAATTTTATGCCCTTTAATAAGTCCCTGAAACACATCTTACATCAATTACTTACTACATAGTCTCACTCCTAATTCATCCTGAATGTAGAAAAATCAGATTGGTCAAAACCAAAATTCATGTGGGAATGTTCTCAGATTTAAATGTTTTCCCTCTAGAAAGAAAAGAGCAAAATATCTTCAATGTCACTCTTAGGGTTGGATTTGGTCTTCCCCTGAACAATCAATAGCACACAAGGCTACAAGGTTTTTGCAATTTCTCAGTTTACACAAAAAAAAGAGAAGTTTTTATATTTGTGTGATTAGATTTGAAGCCTCAAGATTTTTTTTGCAGGATATGAAAACTATTTTCCAAATGGAGATAATCAAGGAAATATCTCTAACAATTCTACACAAAAATTACAAACGACCCATTTGTTGGCAGCAACAGTCACTATAAACTCCTCTAGGTGAAATTTTGTCTATTTGACAGGTACAATATACTGTGGACAGAGGACAAATACTAGCCATTTTAACTTCAGTAACATTTTGGTCACATTCTCTTTCATAAAGAAGTAAGGAAAAGATAGCCTAGGAAAAAGGTACTGTTAGGTGGAGCACAAAACTCACCCAAAACCAGTAAGCCTGTTACCAGCTGTCCACAAACCAAACTGCAAAGTCCTAGATTGTATAATATTCAATATTTTCATTTGCAACTTGGAAAATAGCATAAAACTACTTTAGAGCAATCTGGAGATAATATCAAGCAGGTTAAAGAATTGATTCTGAGAAGAAGAATGGGTTGTGAGTACTCCTGAGAAAAGGACTGTAATTTAAGCTCTTGAACAATTGGAGTAATGATCTGAAATAAATGGGATGAAATTAAATAATAATGTTTGCAGTGTACTACACTTAATTAAGAATAATTCATTACACAAGTACTAGATAGAAAATTGTATAGATGAAAATACTGCAGAAAAGAATCTGGAGATAACAGCAAATCTCATAATACTGTTGCAGAAAAAAACAAAGACTTTTCTAGGACGTGTAAATAGGAGAGTTGTATCTTAAGCAGGTAGGCTGATCCTTTCACTTCCATTCAGTTCTAGTAAAGTCTCATCTGGTATAAAACCCAGCAATTGGCACCAAACTTCAAGAAAGAAATGGATCAACTAAGAGAGTTAACCAGAAAAGAAACAAGCAGAGTACACAGAAAGACTGAGAGAATGGAATTGTTTTGCCAGGAGAGGGGAGAGGGTGTAACTGCAGCAGAACATAATAATTTGTGCAAGGATGGACTTAAAGGATGGACTTAAATTCTAGCAGGATAAATTTTGGGTTAGTTTAGATAATCAGAAAATTTTTCACATGGAAATGAGTGGGAAATACTGGCAGATACTGAGTAAAGTGGATCACGGGATCTCCTTTTTCAGAGATTTTTATGACAGTCTAGGCAAATACCTGTCCAGTACACTACAGGTATAGTCAGCTTAGTCTTTGCACACAAAAAGGAAACAGATTATTTCTGTTCTCTTTCTCCCTTTCCTACCTTCTGTGCTTTACTGTGGGTTTTTTTCAAGTTTCGCTTTTATTAACTGATCCATCAGTATGCTTTATCTCACTGACTTACTAAAACTTATACTTGCTTTGTGCTGCAAAACACCAGAAATGTAAAATTTACTTTCCACTATATACTTTTGTTCCAGTTCCTCCAACGTTTTGAAGTCACTCTTTATGCCTCCCAAAATACACTATTCTATCCCTCACCAGCTGTAGAAAAAGACCTGTTTTAAGAGAAACATTTTAAAGAGAAATATTCTTTTTTTTTTTTTTTGGTAACAAAATATCTCTTTGAAGATAGAGGTTAGTGTTTTTATTCAAAGAAACACCCCAGAAAAATGGCTAATTAGATCAAGAGTTCTCAGCTATCTCTGAAGCCATTGTTCCCCGAAGTTATGAAGTCAAACATTTCACTGTTTCAAAACAGCTAACACATCCCACTGATAGCAGTAAAAATGAAATTTTTAAAGCAGTTGGCTCCTTTTTTTTTTTTGAAAACCAGGAAAAAAGGATATCCAATCTTATTCTAAATAGATACACAAAGGTACTCTTTGGCTTCAGTCCCACAAAAAAACCCCAACCAAACAAACAACCAACCAACCAAAGAAAAAAAAACCCAAAACAGTACAATATGATTGCCACGCCAAAATCACGATCTTATTTCTGGTAGAAGAACACCGTTTAGCCCGGTCCAAAAAAACACTACACTTAGACAACTCTTCCACCACACACACCACATTACTTTCATTCTGGAAAAAAGACCACGAAAAACTACCATTTATTTTAAAAGAAAAATTCCAATAGAAAAGGAACAGAAGTTGTAACACAAAAGTATGATGTATTGCTATTACCTGGATAAGACCATCTAGAAAGAACAAAATGGTCTTATACCAAACATTAAAACTCTTAAAAGATCGGATTTGGTTTAATCTACTAAATTGAAGAGTTCTTTTATATAAAAACATAAGAATAGCAATAAATCTCTAATGAAATTACTGTATTTCTTGTGAAGCTGTTCTGCTGTTTTCACAAGCAATAAAAAAGTTAAATTCTTGCTATCAGTTGCAAAATCAACTGATATATGTCTAAAAAGGCACAATAGATATCTTCAAAATGATAAATCTTCTGTTATATAGCCACAAGCAACTTTTTCAAATTGTGAGTTACTGAAAAACAGAGGAAAAAACATACAGGGTTAGGCTAATTTTCTATAAGACTCTCCAAATAAACTTAACACATTCACATACAAATCTTGAAACTGATGACCTTTAATGATGAAAGTTATGAAATGGTGCTTTATAAGAAATTAATAAATTAAACTATGGAACTACAAAGGAAAAGTAATAATTGAGGGCTGATATGACATCAGTCTGTATAAGTAGGAGTGATGTTGAGAACAGGAACCATACGTTATTCTCAGATAGCTCCGTGGAATACACAAATTTGTTGGTAAAGGAAGTACCAAATTACAGTATTAAGCAGCGAGCCCAAACCAAAACATTTTACATACAATATAGCTTTTAAACATACTTACTGCTTCAGAATGGTGTGATGCCAGAAGTTTGCACAGGTTCAAAATACAATTAAACGAATTCATAGAATAAAACCCTAGTACCCCTTACAGAAGTACCACCTTCATCTCAAATAGTCTTGAATTTCAAATCAGGAAGTCTCAGAGCATGTATAAAGTATTGCTATATGCTTGCACTGTTACTCATCTCTAAACATCTTCTATTGGAGGCAGAATACTGAGCTAGATAGACCTTTAAACTATCACCGTATGTCCTTTTTAATGTAAATTACAGTAGTAATAATGGTTTATTATATCATGTAACTACTTCCTATTCTGGGATCTGAAAATCTCTGGAGATGGAACTAATCTATAGCTATAATAACGCCTATAGTCCTGTTTCAATAGATTAAATCTGGTACTGAATAATAGAAACATTTACAGAAGGAATACATAGCAATAATCTTTTCTGTAAATGCTGACATCAGAACCAGGACAAGGTTTAAAATGACAGTACAGAAGTATACAACACAGAGCCTAAGAAAGATGAGAGGAAAGATGCCTTTGAGCATTTTTTGAAAAAGGCTATTAAGTTTTTCCTAAAATGTATTTAGGATTAACAGAATGCTAATGTATCTGCTTTCAGCACATACACCATGTGAGGCTAGGTTTATCTTAACATGGAAAACAAGTCTTTTATTAGAGACTCATAGGCAATTACAGCTCGTACTTCAGGCAGGATGCTACAACCCTTGCTCATTGAAACTGGTAACTATTCTTTTAAGAACTCCTAAAATATCAGGTAGAGATTGATTTAATACCACTGATTATTCATAATAATTCTAAGCAGAAAATTTCAAGCACCACCACATGGGGCAATGACAGAAAAATGGATATGCTGGGGATGTGTCTCATTTATTCCCATCTGTTGCAGAAGGCTTTTACCCTGAGGCATGAACATTTACCTTTCTGCTCCTAGTAAAATTTTCAATCGTCTTTCATTATCTACACGGTTCTGTTATATTTTCATTGATTCTTATCCCAAATAATATCTTAAATTCACAAATTCCTTCGGTCTTTATGCATCACATAAGAATAGTGTTACCTTATAACAGTCTCCATATTGTTCCTTTTCAACAGAAAATTTCCATTTGTAAAGAGAATTAGTTTTAAAAATGACTGAATGGTACTAAAAGCCTCTAGACTAAAATGTCACTTTTGACACTATTATTTTTATCATGGCATTTCACTTATAGATCACTTTGATTAAAAATGCAATAAATCACAGCAATTCATTTAATTTAAAATGCAATAAATCACAGCAATTCATTATAGCATACCTGGTTTCTATACTGGCTTCAGAATGGATACTATAAACCCAGCATCATCTTATTTAGTCAAAAAAAAAAAAAGTTACATACTGTTCTCAATGAATTTAACTGATAATTACAATGAATTAACAGAACCTTTTTCTATCTTCACAGTCTGAAATATGTTTTCTCCTCACTAAATATCTGAAGTTGTATTACTAAACCCACAGCTATACCATACACAATCTTCATATTTGGTATGCACTGCAGAAGTACCATTAATTACACAAATAATCAGAAAGCTTATTTATTCCAATTAACATACAAACACTGTGAAGTGCCTTGTTTAGCTGGAAGTAGAATAGCTGCATAAGCATCTCAAAATGTATTGCAAGTAAGGAAATAAAATTTCTTCCTAAATATTTACCCAATTATTCCTGTTTAGGTCATTTAGGTTTCTGAGGGTCAGCATATAGGTATATACACATATACATTTTTATATATACGCATACGTGTCTACACATATATATGTATACACACAAATATATACTCAAATATATGCAGCCCTAAGAGTTAGGCTTTTTTTTTTTTGAAAGCTCTTTTTAACAGTTTTCCAAAGAGGAACACTTCAAATCTTTTCAATATCAGACTCTAAGGACTATCCTTCTTCATACTTTTATTTCCCTGAAACTGCATAATGCCAGCCAGTATAAAACAATAAAACGGTACAAAACAAATATTTTTATAGTACAAAGTCTAAAAAGGTAAATTAAACATGGTATTTTGCTTGTTTCTCAACTGCATATGAACTTAAAACTCAGGAAAATAATTCTTCTTCTCTTTTCTATCAAATAAAATCCTGATATGATCTTGTGGGTTTTGCAGCTATAGGGAAAAAGAAAGAGATATGACACAACTCTTAAACATGGACTATTCAGGTCGACTAAGAAAGGCAAGCGGAACAGAAAAGCCTACTTATTGGACTTCATATTTACATAGTATGTTTCATTCTTATGTTCTGATGTGCAAATCATTAAATATAATAAAGAAAAATGGTTAAGAACTTTGCTAATTTATATTTCAGGAAATAAGTTCCAGGACTTACCACTCAAGAACAATGTTCTCTCATAATATTTTAATGGAAGGCAGACCTATGATACTCATGATGGCAGTTCATTAGATAATAGTCACTTCCCCTTCTTTAATTCAGCTTTTTATCAAGTGTGCAAAAATCAAGATTCATTCTTTGGGAAAAATGTGTTTTGCAGCAATTTTAACTGAGAGAAATCTTACACAAAATTACATAAGATTCTTCCCTTCTACCCTTCAAAGATAAAAAAAAATATCCCTTAGCTCTTGTTTCTCAATTGTCTCTAAGAACTATCAAATTGAGAAGCAAGTATTAATGGACTACACAACTATCCTTCCTAAAAACTGAAGAGAGGAGAGAGGAGAGGGGACAAAAAGAAAAATTCATGAAAACAAGGGAAAGAAGAGAGTGTGCTTTTTAATTGCTATACTAGAAACAACCTTAACTTCTAAAGAATCAGTTTTACAACAAATGGGAATTCTACTTAATTCTCATACAGTTTTGTGAAGACATGCCTCTCACACTAAAATCTCTCCTTCCTCAACCTTTTTGCTGCAGATGCCATGATATATTGATATCAAAATTAAAGAAACTTAAAAAAAAATAAATTAAAAAAAAAAATCACTTCACATAAGTGAGGTGTTTAAATGCATCAAAACCAAAACTCTCCTACTTGAGAGGAAAAGTCTTGAGAGATGCTGCTATGCCTAACGTCAGACAAACCTACTTTGGCGCTGGATTAGCACTTCTCTTTCCTCTTAAGCAGAATTTCCATTCTAAGCAGATTTTCCAGTAAAATTAACATGTATCTACTCTGAAGACAGCTCTTGCATCTCAGACTTAGGTTGATTGTTCAGGTATTCTTCAACTTATTGGCTGTCATATTCTCCAATAATTTTACATTATATATACAATTATCTACTCTCTTCAAGATCTTCCTTGATTCAAGATTCAAGAAAATCCCTTATTTCCCAAAACATAATTTATCTTTTCCACCATGGCAAGAACCATAATTATAATAAGGAAGAGACATACAGCTTCTTGGGTGGCAATTTAATTCACTAATTTGCAAAATTTTCTTCTGTTTATGAAGTACAGATTTTGAATTAAGGCATTCCAGTACTCTAGCAACTTTTTAAGGGTTTTTCCTGACTCTTATTTTTTCATACTATTAGTACTTAGCCTTTCAGAGAGAAATGTTGAAAAGAAATGTGAAGAGAAGGAATGGCAGAAGGTAAACTGAAAATTTATTGCACTCAAGTAATTCATCCTTCCTCCTCTCCTATCATTACTATTGCCCATATAATGCCTTAAGTGGGCAGTCAATCTTGTATTTCATGTATAATGAAGGTCTCAGCAGAGAAGGCAAAGTTGCATTTTACAGTTTTATAGCGTTCGGTCTCAAGTTGCAACATTGCTTTCCATTTTATGGTCAGTAAGACATATTACAAGCCTGCCCTCCCAAAACATATGCTGCTTTTAAAACATTTATTTTTTAGTAGCAGTAAGGGCAGAAGATGTGGAGATAGTAAACTCCTTGCTAATGTTCTCTTTAAGCTATTGAGATCTTAATTCTTGCAAGAGAAGAGTCCTGATGAATTACATAGTTATCTTCAACTTTAGATGGAAGTAATAAAGGTGTATATTTAAAGCCTTTCTGCACAACAGTAGCTTAGGCTTGGCTCACTGTCACATTTCACTTGCAGTAGCTTACGTATCACAGGAAAGACCGAGAAACATGGCCTGAATAGATCTTCATTTATTTAGTAGGAATGGATCACTCAACAGACTAGTTTGAGCTGAAAGCAGCTCCACGGTCAAGAAATATTGCTAGTCAGGGCTAATTCTTTATTGAAAGGACAGTGTTTTGATAATAACATGCAGGCACATAAACGTTAAGTAAAAAGTGGTAATTGCTTTCTGATCTGGACTGTAGCAAGAACACAAGAAGTAATTCTTCTATTAAAATTAGTGATATTAAGCAAATAATAACAACAAAAACTCATACAAAACTGAGAATTTTGGGGACTTTCAGTTGGGTTGTATGAATGCTTACTATACTTTGATGTTTTTCCTTATGACACTTTTAACTGTTCCTCTGGAAAAGCCTGTTAAAATGCTTAATTTAAGGCTAATATGATTAAAAATGTCACAATACCTAAGTATAAATTTGATTATTAACCTTGACACCACGAAATTTAAAGGACCGATGGTATATCAAAAGATTAAATCTGCTGAGATAAATCAGTTCTTCTCCAGTTTATGATCTTAAAAAGAATAAATTCAGTCTAATGATCCCTGAGGTACATTACGGATCAGCCTCCAGCTGGACTTTGCACCACTGACCATATCCCTTTGAGCCCAGCAGTTCAGCTTAATTTCAGTCCACCTCACTGTCGTCTTATCTAGCCTATACTTCTTCAGTTTGTTTATGAGGCTATTATGGGAGGCTGTTGAAAGCCTTGCCAAAGTTGAGATAAACAACATCCACTGCTCTCCACCTGTCCACTGAGTTAGTCATGCCATTGGGGAAGGCAATCATATTGGTCAAGCATGATTTCCCTTTTGTAAATTCATGCTGACTACTCCCAAACAAATTTTTGGCCAACATATGAATGTTTGGAAATGGTTTCCAAGATTATTTACTCCACCACCATCCCAAGAAACAAGATGAGGCCCAGGGGCTTGTAGCTCCCTGGATCCTCCTTCTTCCAGACAGGAATGACACTCACTTTCTTCTAAACTTCTTCCAAACTTCCCCCTAATTGTCCTGACCTTTCCAAGATTACTGAATGTGGCCTCGCAATGACATTGGCCAGCTCCCTCAACACTTGGTGCATCCCATCAGGTCCTATGGACTTGTGTTTGTCCAATTTGTTTAAGTGCTCCTTAATCTGATCCTCCTCCAACAATGCTAAGTCTTCCTCGCTCCAGACTTTCCCACTCATCTCAAAGGCCTGGGATTGCACAGTGCCAGTCATACCAGTAAAGACCAAGGCAAAGGCATTGAGTACCTCAGTCTTTTCTGTGTCCTTTGTCATCAGATCCTCTCTGCCTCATTTAGCAGAACAGGACAGTAGCAGACACCAATTGATTTTGAGGAAGTAAAAGCAAAAAAGTAAGAGGAAAATGAAGGCCAAACCAGAGGATTCAAAGAGATATTGAGGCAGGCCATCTGGAACACAACATTATAAGATCACACAGCTAAGAACTTTTATAATGCACAGGTATAAGATTAAAACCATGAATTTCATAATTTGTCAAAATTTTCTCATTTTTTTAAATTATTGCAACTTTAGCAATGCTCATAGATGTAGTTTTGTGAGAGAAATGGAAATAGAAGCAAAAGAAAAGGGGATACTCATATGCATACACCATACTATTTCTGTTGTCCTCTGGCAAACAGAATATAGAACTCATGAATCAAAAAAAGCTATATACAAGTCGATATAGCCAGGCAGTACCTGTAAATTCCCATACAGAGAAAGCATATATAGTCTGCCTTCTCATTCCAATCTTGCACTTCTCTGAAAGTAGAAAAGTATAATTAAGTGAAATTGTAAGAGAGAACTGTAATGCAGATAAATGTCCCCCGCCAGTAACCACAACAACTCATCTTCACCTGTGACCCAGAGCCAGATATGCAACCAGGTTTGCACTAACAGGTTACACTAACCTACTAAGTTATCTGTCCTATTAGCATGATTTAATAGAATTTATTATTATTTGTTGAGAATGGCAATATTGAAATTAAATTGTTCTTTTTGGGTGTCAGTTTTGGGGAGCCTTTAGAACTAAATAATTATTAAAACCTACTGTACGATTGCTGATAACTATATGACAACTCATTAAAAAAACAAACACATTTTAATATTCTAATTTATTATGTACTCAGGCAACTAAAACAACACTTTCAATAAGTGGCTCCTTAAAATGCATCATCCATAGAAATTACGCTTGGAATGAGACATTTAGGGTTTTTTTTTGCCCAGTAGCATCCACTAGATCTGCACTTTATGGTTCATCTTCAGACTTTATAACTTAAGTAAAAGTTTAGCGTTAAATAAGATGCGTTTTGACGTTCATGTTCTCCCCACCAAGTTCCCACAAGCCAGAACAAGGCTATCCACACCTCAACATCCAGCTATTACTAGAGCCTACAATAAAGAGAACAGACAGTGGGGTTGAGGAATATATATATGCAGCATTTATAGTGAGCCACAACACTGTCCAGGTAGCTAGCCGTTCTCCCTGCAAGTTGTCATCTCTGCACACGGGACTCAGATAACACCCAGCAGAGCAGAGTGCTTGTGACTGTAACACTGCTCCGCTAAAGCAAGCGCTAGACACAGATAACAAGAAAATAATACATCGCAAATACACCTACTTACTGTAGGGTATGTTACTTTAGCTAGGGAAGCCCCCTGAGTTAACCATAAGATCAGACTCAAACTATGAGTTGACAGCTAGAAATCGATTTCTATTAGATGCAGGGGATATAGACCGACCTGTTGATCTTATCAGCAGAATAATTCAACACATTTGAGAATATCTAGAATAATTTGCTTCTATACAAATAAAATGAGAAAAGCAACGGAATATTCAAAGCATATATGAGGTAGAGGATATGCTCAAATAAGACTTATGGAAGATGATATGCAAATAGATTATCCATAATTCAGACAGGTCAGAAATCACTCAAGGCAAAAATGACACTAGACAATCTTTTACATATGTGGCTTATGAGCCATTCTTCTGGAGTTCTTTCCTGATCATCATCAGACTACCCTTTCTTGGTGTTAAGTACCCATCCAAAATTAATGCTGAAAGACACAACGAAGCTAGGGTCAAGAAGCAAAAGGGAGAAATCATACAAGGAAATAGAAGTAATAATTATTACTAGTCAAACAGTTTATCAGATTTGAATACCAGAATTGCCTAGGTCAGTCTTAAATGGAACAGGTCATTTTGTCTAACCTTACTCAAGCAATCATGAGGTGTCAAACTGACCTTGCAAGCTGGGCAAGATTTATAATTTGGAACCTTGGTCTCTATTACCTTCCTAAATGGCATTAAAGGCAATACAAAATTTATTCTAAAAATTCTGAAAAGCTAGCTCTCAAACCCACCACCAATACTGCCAACTGCATGTGACTAGAAAGGAAAATGAAGAGAAAGTGATTACTGTTAGCACTTCCTTCCTGAGATCATTCATGGAAAGAAGAAAGTGAGGTTCATCACACTTCATCCTTTATGCCTAGCTAGAAACTACAAGAAAACACAGAAAATATTTCATGAAGGCTGCTAGTAAAAAGATGCTGATCTTGGAACAGAAACACAAGGAAAGGATATACCTATTGGTAGGCAATAACTTCTCCCCCAGAAAATACTTTCAGTGGCAAGCTGTCACGGTATCTCTATGAATAACAATTTTAAAAGCCCACAAAAGGAACATTAGAAGGAAGAATATAGTGGAAGAATTATTTCACCTTTTTGACAATCTTTCCACACAGTTTGTCGATTCTTCTCATAGTGTTTATTCAACCAGGTGAGGATGGTTCGTTCATATGGAGAATATATGTTACTGGATAAAGGTTCTGATTTTATTCTTGGCATTTTCTGCAAGCTTTCCAAGCTGAACAGATCAGTGATATTACTTGAAGAAGCACGTGGAAGAACAAACACCTGAAATTAGAAAAAGTGTTTTTAAGCACAAACTGTAAAACAAACAATTTCAAGTGGAATGATAAAACCCCACTTCAAACTCAAAAGGTTTTTTAACTTAGAAAAGGTTTAAGAGATTGCACATTAGCATAAACGTATAACACATAAAAGAACAGCTTTTGCTAAGGTTTTGGGAAATTCCTTTGCTTCCTTAAACAAAATGCAAACTGAAACTTCCAAATGGTCTCGGGAGTCTGGAGAGGTTTCAGTCAACTGGAAGCTGTCAAACATTGTCCTAATTTTCAAGAAGGGTAAGAAGGAAGACCTTGGTAATACAGGCTAGTCAGTCTCAATTCAGTGCCTGGTAAAATTATGGAGAAGGTTATTCTGGGAGTTATTGAAAAACACCTGAGAGACAATGCAGTCATTGGTCACAGCCAGCATGGGTTCGTGAGGGGAAAGTCCTGCTTAACCAACCTAATTTCCTTTTATGACAAGGTCGCCTATCTAGTTGATCAAGGCAAGCCAGTAAATGTAGTGGGTTTGGATTCTAGCAAAGCTTTTGATGCCATCTCTCACAGTATTCCTCTGGACAAAACATCGAGCATACAGCTAGACAAGTCCATAATATGATGGGTCAACACTTGGCTGGCGTTTCAGGCTCAAAGTGTTACAGTCAATGGGGTTACGTCAGGCTGATGGCCAGTCACCAGCGGGGTTCCCCAGGTCTCAGTTTGAGGGCCAGTGCTTCATCTACACACTACTTTTGCTTATTTTATTTTTCCCAAATGAAATGACAGCATAGAAAAAGGTATTTGAAGGAGGAACACAACTTGATTTTCAGGATGATGATGATGTCAACAGCTTTGGTTCCATCCTCCTCCATCAAAGAGGCCTCAGGACTGACCACTTTGACCAGTGACTAAGACTATCAAGGACCGTAGCCATAAATACTAACTACACTGCATCAGCTCCATAGAGTCTATATTCACAGATAATTTAGGATGAGTTTGTTAAGGACTAATTGTTTGGAGGAGGAAAAAAGAAGGGAAAAAAAAAAAAAAAAAGACTAACAACTAATCATTGATAATGTCTATTGACAATGAATGCCAATCCAGTAAAATGTTATTTTGAAGTGTGAACTGGGCCCAGTTTCAGGCTACTTTATTTCACCTAATTAGAACAAAAACAGCTTGCACCCTTTTTATAGTTGTTTCTCTTCATATTAATTTCAAATACCAGATTTTAACAGGTACATTAGTGAGAGCATCAGTTTGAGACAAAGTGTTAAAACTTTTTAATCCTTCCATGCTGCAGATGGAGAGGGACACTCTTGAACATGGTAAGATGCAGCTACAGCCATGTGGCTTCACAGTTTCCACATTTACATCCATATTATTTTTTTTTTCCTTCTTCCAGATAACATGAAGGACTCATCATCCATTGCTTTCAAGTTTTTCTGAAGAAAACCTTTTATGATATACTAATATATGAAACCTAGTTAACAATTAAAGTACATGAGACCCAAATTATAGCATCCATATTTAATTACAATTAAAAAAAGAAACTTGAGTCACTTTAAAATTCCTTTTTAAACCCTGAAGCATTTTAGGTCAGCACAATGTAGCTAACTCAGTTTAAATATTTGGATTTCTCTCCATGGCATTTTATTGATTTGCAAGAAATCTCAAACTTTTATATCAGCATCCCCAGACACAAATCTGAAGAAAACAGCAAAAAAAGCAAGCAAATACATACTATTTCATGCTTTCTCAAAAGGCAGTGTCTTTACAGGTTAATCTATTGCAATGTTCCTTCATTAGTATAACCTGCTGTTCTATCAGAAGGATCAAAACAGGAAAGAGTAATAGAAACCATATTTAGAAGAAAATATGAAACATCTTTTACCCATAAAATATTATTTTACTGTCTCTTAACAAGAAAAGTCCAATCCATCCTAATCCAAGATGGCCACATGTCCACCTTTCTTTTGAAACCCTGTTGGGGGACCAGGACATTAGCATACACTGGCTTTTTGGACCATACTGTATTTATTTAAAAAAAAAAAAATATCAGCTATTAGGTTAGGAAATGTTATTAATTCTAACTATAAGAAGCATCCTTATTACTACATGCTCATTAAGTTTACAGATAGATTGTCTTTATTGAAAATCTGGCTTGACCCAAGAGCTAAACTAGCACTTCTGCTGTCAGTGCTCATGTGTTTCCCTTAGCCTAAACTTTCAAGATTTGTAGAATACCATTGCTATTTTAGTTCTTGCTCAAAAAGAGAACCAAAAGTATGTCTTTACGATAGATTAATTTCTCCTTTTGTTCTCCACAGGCTTCACCCTTTCTTCAGAATAAACTTCATTTTTTATTTTTCTGAGCTGGATTTACGTGTATGCTTTTTGCTCTGGAACTTCTGCAGCAATAGAAGTTTTCATAAAAAATAAGTGGACGATAATGCATCAGGTATAGGCATGCAAGCAGTATGGGATGACATTTTAGTTGATAAAGAATAATATTAAGTATTTCTAATAACAGCATTTTATTTCTAAAATAAAACTGAAAAACAAACCATCTCTGGTGAATAGATGAATTCTTTTAATATTTTCTGAAATTTGCAGCATGCTATATGAGTAAGAAAGGACTCTTTCCTCTTATCTTGCTTGAAATCAGGTTATCGTAATCACATAAAGGCTTATCTCTACTTTCATTTTCATGAAACTGCTTTTATGATATGAAACATTCTCTTAATTTCAGAATATTTCAACTCTAGCCCAAACAAATATTTTTTATATAAACCAATCTTTTTGTCTTGACAGTTCATATCGTGTTTTCTTTACTGTTCCAATGCTTTCTTTACAAATTTAATAATAAATAAATAAATAAATAAATAGACCTTGTTCAGCAGTAGTCATGGTCACCCTTATCAAAAATGGGTTTGAACAAAAAAAGTATAGAAGAGAGAGAGGACTTTGAATGTTCACGATTTCCAATGTAAAGTCATGTTAACTTAAGAGTTCTGGTTGTGCTTTATTATATTAAACTGAATACCCTGTTAGCCAAACTGCATAAGGCTACAACAAAAAAGTAAAGCAGAGAAGTATAATTCCTAAGACATTAGCAGGAGAGACACAGAATATGGATATGATGTTATAAGGCTGTAAAAATGTACTATTATAGGATAGAAAGATGAAGGAGCAACGAATGAGAAGGTGAAACATGTTTCTCATGCATGAAACAGAACTAGAATGATGAAGAGCACATCTTCACAATAGGCTTAAGTTGACCTAAACCTGAACTCTTATGTATTCCCAGCCACCATGTGTTCTGCCTGGTGTGTCTACATCAATGGTCAGAGAGATGAAAGATCTGTTTGGAAGCACCACCCCATGCCAGTAGTTCTAGCATACGGAAAGGGGCAGAAAAATGCAGCCAGGAAAACCTGGCTTTCCCCACCATCCAAGACATGTTTTTTCAGTTGTAGCTCGCACCTACATTAGTGTAAATTCATGACGATGCTGTGTTCCCAGATACTGGAAAGGTTACAAAGTGTATTTAAGAAGATGGCACCTGATATGCAAGAAGTTTTCCTTCATGAGAACATAACCAATAAACCTCCAGCATTCTGCCTGCGTCTGTTCATCTTGGGTGAACCATTCTGCTACCCCACAATAAACAACTGCACATCCGTACATACAAAAAACAAAGGAAAAAAAAAAAACAGAAACAAAAAGAACAGAAACAAACAAAAAAAACCCCACAAACTTTTTCCTCTAAGCCAAAAATTCAATGAAGACACTTGTATTCTCCACAGCAACGACCTGATTTTTTTGTTCTTATAAAGAACAGGTGAGCATCAAACTATCAGCTTGATTTTATATTCTATAATCTTTGAAGGAGCAGATTAATCACAACTGGGTTTGGCTGTTGTTAACAATCTAGCCACTCTCTGATAACCTTGAGAAAATATGCAGAGAAAATATTTTGTTTAAGTTAATTATTGTTTTTAATATTATCTAATCATAGTAAATAAATCACAAGATTTATTTGAATGTGGTAAACAAATATTATTTCTTCACTGGTTTGATTTACTAAGTTTAATCAAAATCTCATCAGACCCCACTTCTAACAATACAAAAAATAAAGTTAATGATACACTACAGAAATGATCAAAATAAAAAATAATCTTTTTTTTTTTTTTGGTTTGAAGTTGTCTTTAAACTGTTACTGTAAGAAGTACCAGAAATTTTCTTAAGTGCCAAATTGCAATTATTAATAATTTGATCAAAACTGAAGTTAACTTCTTTTTTACCTAGGCATCAATAATATCTTATTAAAACAAAAGTCATAACTGTTTTAATAGATGAAACTTTTTGACAGCACACATGTGAATATTTAAGGTATATTTCTCAATATACCTGTGGTAGGTTGACCTTGGCTAGCTGCCAGGTGCTCACCAAAGCAGGGGAATCTGTTCCGGCACCTGGAGCGCCTCCTCCCCCTCTTTCACTGACCTTGGTGTCTGCAGAGTTGTTGCTCTCACATATTCTCTCTTTTCTCTCCAGCTGCTGTTGCACAGCAGTTTTTTCCCCTTCTTAAATATGTTATCAGAGAGGTGCTGCCACCACCACCGATGGGCTCGGCCTTGGCCAGCAGCAAGTCTGTCTTGGAGCCAGCTGTCATGGGCCCTATTGGACATAGGGGAAGCTTCCAGCAGCTTCTCACAGAAGCCACCCCTGTAGCACCCCTGCTACCAAAAGCTTGCCATGCAAACCCAATATAATCCCTGATTGACTCAAGCCATTTCAAGTTACCTATTTTTTAGAGTTTCATCTCACAAGGAAAAAAAAAAAAAAAATATTCAAACTGAAACAAAACAGCATACACACATACTATTAATTTGGGTTTTTTTCTGCTCTACGCTAGTTTGTCACATAGCTATGAATAATTCAGCAAATTGAAAGAATAGCAAAGTTACTCACTTTCTGCTCACTATGATTGCATTTTTCCACATCTGTGTTCCCGTGTGTCCTTACGGTCATCTGTTCCAGCCCACGTTTACATACTGTTCGTTGTCTGTTCCTCTCTCAGCTATTTTTCTCATTGTTTTACTTTAGATCAACTCTACATCTTTGTCACATAGCTTCCTTAACATATTTTTTTGTCATTCTTTACTAGGCTTTTTCAGTAAATAATCCCACAATCGCAAAAGAGCTGAGGTTGGAAGGCACCTCTGGAGATTAGCTAGTCCAAACCTCCTGCTCAAAGCAGAATCAGCCAGAGTGGGTTGCCAGGACCATGTTCAGCTGGGTTTTGGATATGTCCAAGGATGGAAACGCCACAACCCCTCTGGGCAAGCTGCTCCAGTGTGTGACCACCCTCACAGTAAAAAAGTTTCTTATGTTTAAATGGGATTTCCTGTTTTTCAATTTGTACCTACTGCTTCTCACCTTTTCACTGGGCACTACAGAGAAAAGTCAGGCGCTGTCTTCTTTATACCCTCCCATCAAGTATTTGCACACATTGATAAGACACTCCCCCTTGAAAATTCTCTTCTCCTGGCTGAACAGTCTCAGGTCTCTCAGTCTCTCCTTGTATGACAGATGCTCCAGGCCCTTAAGTCATTTTTGGGACCCTTCACTGGGGTCAAACCTACAGTACATCCATGTCTGTCTTGTACTGGGAAGCCCAGATAATATTTTTTTTTTCATTTATTTTCCACCCTTTTGAATAGAAGTAAGTAAATATTTATTTTTAGCCATACAAATGTTACTGATCATTGGTGAGCACATCAGATTCACCTTGGAGACATGATTTAGACACCCAAAATTTTTATCTAGCATCAGTAAAAATAAAACTGAATAAAATTTGAGAAGTCCATACTGACCAAGTTCATTATATTTTAAAAAGAATAGGTATTCTAAAAAATGCTTACCTGTTTAAAAATTCCATTCTAATATAAAACAATAAATTCCATGGTTATGTATATGTCTAGTCAACTAAGTGTTTCCAGTGAAAAGTGTTTCTAATCAGGGTAACAAAAAAGCATGGCAGAGTTTTCTTTATTTGTAATAAGATTTCTGTAACATTTAATTCTACAAAACACAGACTGTTCTAACATAGGATTTCCTAATTGAAACATATTAACGCACTGCTAGTTTCAGAACTAAGAAAAATAAATTTAGAGTGAAAACACCCACTGTTAGAGAGAAATAAAATACTTAGAAGTATTTAAAGATCTGTTTGGAAAAAAAAACCACAACACTTGAATGTACCACAGATCTTTTTCAAAACAAAGTGGTTTTGCTATCAGTTCTTCAGAATTTAAGTAGTAAATGTATCTACAATTTACCTTGTATATCTGCAGTAGCACATCTGTCCAAGCTCGTTTGCTCATCATCTCAAATATGCTGTCCTCCAGAACGAACAGATGCTTGTCGCTAAGTATATCTGAGTTTTTCACATCTGCTTTTCTCAACTCATCCATACGACCCTGCAGATAAAGGAATGGGATTTATTTTCGATATGCATTTCAGCAGTTTGGATAGGAAATTCACAAGAGGACAATAATGAATCGATGGCATAAATGACTGAGAACGTCTACTGTAGTGCAATAGTAATCAGCATTAGAACTATGAGTCTTCAAATGATTGACACTAAGCATGTGGTCTTTGTTAAAAAAAAATAAAATAAACAAAACAAACAAAAAAACCCATACCAACCGTCAGAACAGTTTGCATTTTAATCCATTTCTTATAATCATCAGGTTCAAGCAGAAATTCTGGCATAACATGAGGAAGATATGCTCCTTGGCTTCTGAAATTGTGAAGTGGGGAAAAGTTAATAGGTAGGCAAGATAATTCTTTTTAGGAGCAGTCCAAATTTTTCAACTTGCTCAACCTATGTGTAAGCTCTTCTGAGTTCTGAGTACACTTTGGACTAATGATCCAGTTCTATTAATTGCTTTAGAGAGCTTCTATTTATGAAGTTTATGTTCAATTCCTATGCCTACAACTTAATGCTAAAAGCAAATATAACTCTGGAAAGACTGGCTTCTTTATGAGAATTGCTCGTCCATAAAGAATTTATTATAGCATGAAGCATCAAAACACATAATACCCATTTCCACATGAAAACCAAAGGACCAGTGTTACATAACATTAGTAGAAAGAAAACTTGATGATGTTTTAATCTGTCTGCAGGTCTGATATTGGAATTCTTCCAGGTGTAAGCAAAGGTATTTCAAAACACTGATAATTGTTAAACTGGCCTGCCATCTGTTCTCAAGTGACTAATAAACGCAAGAGGAAAAGTAAGCGCAGTAGCAAAGGGCAACTTCATTAAACTGAATACCGTAAAAGCTAACTTCCAAGTAAAGAAAGAATATTCCTTAACTCAAATGACACAGTTTAAACTAATGTTGCTGGAAAGAGGGGAAAGTAAGGAAGGATTCTTAAATTTACCTTTCTCAGCGAAGCAGAAATTTTCCCGACTTTTAAGTCAGAAAGATTATCCTAGTGTATCTAGATCTAATTGTTCTCTGTGTTTTTAACATGGCTAATATGAATAATAATCAGATGAGCTTTTCTTGTTATATAACCAGTCTCTCATTCAAACGACGTGATCGTACTTTTCTGGTACCATACAGTCCAAATTCAATTTATTTTGTACATTAAAAGTCATACATCACAGTTTGAAAGTAGGATCATGACAACTTACTTCTCTTCCCGTAGAATTATATTTTGCTGGCAACAGCAGATCTTTTGTCTCCATATTTTACATAGTGACATTATCTTCCCAGATCATTGAAATTTCATATTTCATACAATTATCTAGCATGCTTTTTTAAACACAAATATTTTAATCAAGGACCCAAAATAGCATCAAGTTAGTAGACTGGTTCTAAAACTCACCATGTCTGAAATTCCCATTTTCCATTAAGTCATAGACTCTGTCCCATTAGATCTCTTTAAAACTTTAGTTCTTCCCAAGTAATAAAAGAAGGAAGCTACGCAACATTCATGTTTTCAGGTGTCCTATCTTTCTTTCAGTGTTTTCACTGGGTAGATATATGGGAATAGGTGTAATCTACAATTTTCATCTTCAGAAAAGCTAGATAACAATGTTACACATCATCATAGTAAAGATGGGTTCTATATAACTGAATGTTCTCATAACTGGCTGCATTTTGTTCTTGAGGAGCACTGTCTTAAAAAAATTCCTCCTCATTAAGGTCAATATTTAATACGAAGTCAGTTCTCCAAGACCAGTATTTTCACTCTGTCAAGATGTTTTTCCTAAAGACACAAAGCTTGCAACAAATTAGTTAGTTGTATTGTAAAACACCCAAACTTTTCCTTCACTGCTGTGGTAGTGTATGAAGGAAACCTGTTGAGGGAAAGAAAATAAAACTGATACTTGGAACATTGCTTGAAACAGCAAACAACATCCACCTACTCTGCTAGTGGAAAATTTGAAAGATGAATTATGCTTTATTTGATCCATGCTGACCAGAAAGTAGTGGGGGAAGCAAGCTGAGGACTGTATGTTTCTATTCTCAGAGTGCTCTCCTGGGCTTCTTCAGGATAAAATCTTCACTTTCCACAAATAACAATGAACATGCAGGGACAGCAGATCACAGATGAATTACTCATATATAGGCTGGCTCTAGATGTCTACAGACATCAGACATTTTTGTACTATGACCTATAAACAATCTTAAATAACAACTTGTGAAGAAATGCAAATATTCTAGGTGATCCTAAAATGCACAAGTAGGAAAAGAATATCCATAAATCGGGAACAATGAAGAAATCCGATAGGATTCACACAAACTAGAAGAGGCACAAAGTAAGAGGATGCGGTAATGCTAAGCGCATACTGAACAACAATGTCATTATCTAGTGTCAAAAACATATAAGCACAGGAGTCCAGCTAGAACTGCTTTTCTATGGCAACCTGCATCATTTTGCTAGGATTCTTACGGATTATTATTTCATTTCCAACCATCGGACCTCATCAATCATCAGTCATCAATATATCTGTGTTCTGAGGCACTGAACTTAGCCTTGACCAACTGGCTGCTGCTCCAGTTCTGCTCTGAATATGTCAGTGAGTTAACAGACAAAACTCAGTAAGACAGAGTTTTTATTAAAATTTAGCTATTAAATAGCTTTCCAAATTGCCCAAGAAACCACCTCAGAAACACTTAAGTCACTTAAGTATTTCTTTCCAATTGCTGTTATGCTTAGCAAAAGGGGTTGGGATCCACTTACACCAATACTCATAATTTTAAGGTAGACAACTAACATCATGTATGCTAGTTTCAAGATATCTAGATTCCATGGAAAAGACTGGACATAAGAGCCATCAGGCCCCACCATGAGAGAATTTTGACCCTATCTAGACATGCTCCAAAAATATTTCATGAAAATTCTTTAAGGAAAATTCTCTGAATGAATATTTTGATTGAAGATCCTGAACAGACTTCGTTAGGGGTAGTTTTGTGTAAGGTACACAAAACGACAGACACCTGACTGCATCCTTGCCAGAAGCTGCCAGAATATGAACAAAATAAAGTATATTATATTGGAAGACCTTTCTGGTACAACCTTAATGTAAGTAGATTAATGTCATTCTTCCATTTCTTCATCTCTGTCTTGAAGAAATATTTACACTTGTATTGTTCATTTCCAGTGTTACAAATAAACGTATACTCTCAGCTTCACAGCACACACACTACTCTATCCAAATTCAAAAAGTGCTAATCAATGATGATATTGTTCTGCCACTGATGCAATGGCTCCTCCAAATCATTTCTGACGACACAAAACTGGGAGGAGTGGCTGACATGCCAGAAGGCTGTGCCGCCATAGCGTGACCTGGACAGGCTGGAGAGTTGGGCAGAGAGAAACCTTATGAAGTTCAACAAGGGCAAGTGTAGGGTACTGCATGTGGGGAGGAATAACCCCAGATGGGGTACAGGTTGGGGGCTGACCTCCTGGAGAGCAGCTCTGTGGAAAGGGACCTGGGAGCAATGTGCCCTGGTGGCCAAGAAGGCGAATAGCGTCCTGGGGTGCATCAAGAAGAATGTGGCCAGCAGGTCGAGGGAGGTCATCCTCCCCCTCTACTCTGCCCTGGTGAGGCCGCATCTGGAGTGCTGTGTCCAGTTCTGGGCTCCCCAGTTCAAGAAAGACAGAGATCTGCTGGAGAGGGTCCAGCAAAGGGCTACAAAGATGATTAGGGGATTGGAACAAATCTCATATGAGGAAGGGCTGAGGGACTTGGGTCTCTTTAGTCTAGAAAAAAGAAGATTGAGGGGGGGGAGCTTAATAATGCTTACAAATACTTAAAAGGAGGGTGCCAGGGGGATGGGAACAGTCTTTTTTCAGTGGTGCCCAGTGATAGGACAAGAGGTAACTGGCACAAACTTGAACATAGGAAGTTCCATCCTAACATGAGGACTAAGTTCTTTACTTTGAGGGTGGCAGAGCACTGGAACAGGCTGCCCAGAGAGGTTGTGGAGTCTCCCACTCTGGAGACATTCAAAACCCGCCTGGACGCCATCCTGTACAACCTGCTGTAGGTGAGAATGCTAGAAAGATGCAGAGATGCTGTGTTTCAGGACTTCTGACAATCTCTAAGGATGTCATGACATTAGACTTTAGAGAAAGTTAATTTTCTTTGCTGTTTCACAGCAGCAACAGCCAAGAAGGATGAAGAAGAATTTATTAACCTTTTTTGATTTGCACCATCTTTGACAGTTGTTCCCTATTATGTGACAAGATCAGATCATCAATGAAGATAGACAATAGTTAAATCTGTTCAGCAGCAGGAGAAGTGCTTCTATTTCTTGGCATATTATTAATATGAAAGACTAACAGATTACAAAGCCAGTCTATAGAATTTTTGCTAAAGCCAGTAATTACAGGACAAAGAGCATCAGTGGAATGCCAAGATCATTAATGACAAGCCTTATCTGACTATCTACTGAGTCTGTCTAGGAAATGAGGTTGAGAGTCATCTTCTTTCATAATTAAGGGAGCGGAGTTCCTGTGGAATTTCTGTGCTGGATATGGCCCTACCAAAGGACACCTCAATTAGTGTAAACTGCAGAGGATAACCTTGGTAAAAATTAATTAACATTTATAATACACAAATCTTAGAACACAAAAGATATACTATAAAGGAAACCCTAAACCTACTGTATATTGTTCAGTTGGAATTACGTTTGAACTATGCTAATTAAAAAAGTGGAAAGAAAAGAGGTGCATATTTTATTATACATATACTTACTTAAGAAAAGCAAGCAATGTAGAATGCTGCTGGTGGAGCTGTAACATTCGTTCAACTGGATCAAGGGGCAATGACTTGCTCGATGTAATGCCTGGTAACAACTGTCCACTCAGATGGAATAACATGTCATAAACAGTCTTAGTATCTTTGCCAAGGTTTTGTTTAAAACCTGTTTCTTGTGAAGAGGTCATCTGGTCTTTACACACATCACTAAGGGAGAAAAAGCTTCTGGTATTATTCTTTTAAATGCACAAAACAACCTAACATTTTATATATAGATAGATATATATATCTCACAATGATAAATTTAATAAAGCAAGTAGTAAAAACAGCAGCAAGAAGACTGAAAAGTATAGCACTTTTTTCTTTTTAGAGAACTTTCATAATAATGTAAGAACTGAACTGTGTGGAATATTTAATAAGTATATGTGAAATATTTCATAAATAAATTTTTGTTTGTCACTGCTTTCTGCCAAACATAACTTTGATTTCTATCATGTTTATAAATGCCTATGTGTTTGTGTCCCAGAAGATTGGCTTCTTTGCTATTTAGTAGCAAGCTAGATAGTGGCATCACTTAGTTGATCTTAAGACTGATGTTTCCAGGGTGTTTTCAAGACTGCCGATTATGAAATTTGCTTTCCCATCTGTTTCTTGATCTCAGAGTATGTAGGGGAAAAGAGACATATTCATAAAACACTTATTTATGACACCAAAGAAGGGACAATTGCTAGAACTGTGTTCATTCTGGGAGGACAATCAATTTCAGTTAACAGGGTGATATATACTTTGAACTGCATATTTAACATACACTGCCTTAGGATATAGTAGAGCATCATAGTTGGAAATATATTTTAGAAAATGAAAAATAACACCTGAATGACATTTTCATATGAACAGCACACAGATGCTATGATTTTAATTTATAACTGTGCATTAGAGTATGTTTATATTCCTCAGATTGTATCCAAAACACTTTAGTATATATGTTAACATTTTATTAGGCACACATAAGTTCACTTTAAGCAGATACGAATTACCGTCTTAGTGAATATGGTATTGAAACAGGATTTTGTCCCTTCGACCAACCAAAGAGAGTGAACCAATTCTTAACAGCAGTTAGGGTTTTCTGAAAGAAGATGTACTCCTCTTTATCTTCATCAGGAAAAAATGACAATTCAAATTTATTTTCTCTCCCATCACTTTGACTGTCAGCTTCACTCTCATCACTCATCTTTTCATCACTCTCACTTTCAAACGTAGAATCTGACTCTGAATGATAAAAAAAAAAACACACAGAAAAATTCCCTATTTCACTATTTTTGTCTAGTACAAACCCAATATTTTTTAACACATAAATGTTTTCAGAAAACAAAAAACTGTTAGACAATGAATGATCAACTTATTTCAGGAGTAAACAATTTAAGTGACACGTACACATCTTGGGAATAGAATAAGTTATATTCTTGGAATCTAATTTCACTTGAAGAAAAAAAATATTACCCAATCAGAAAAAATAATTTCAGCAACAGCTTACAAAACCACAGACAGTGTTCTTAAAGAAAAAGTCTTACATATAGTTCCAGTAGTTTAGCTTTACCAGCTAGTCAATGTCTAGTTCCCCACTCCACTCACATAGCATGGCTCAAAAACTGTTTGAGCACAAGTCAGTTAATCAGGTATTGTATACATATAACTAAGCCTATATCCCGATCTATAAGCCTTTGGACTTTTCTTCCCTCTGTTAGGCTTTCTCTCTCCTAAATTCTGACCTGGTCAAAACTTAGATTACATATTTTAACAACTAGTAGTTGTTAACAAAATCAACAACAATATTATCGCATAAAAGATAGCAATGGAATAATTTTCCTCATAGCACAAATAACTTGGAGGATTTCATCCTTGAAGGTGTATTTCAATACCACTGTTGCAGTTTTAATGTTTCTTTAAATGATGCAAAAATAAAACTATTACCTTGGATAGTGAATAAAAAATCTTGTTAGGATTTAAAAACAAAAAACAATACAATACGGAGGAAGAGACTCGTCCTTTTTAAGATCATCATGCGGTCAGATCTGAGTTTGTGCAATCCTGCCAGCTGACAAGATTACTTTCCTCATCTTGTCACTGCTACCTTCACCAGAGTTTATTGCCTTGTCAGATCTGAAACTGAGTTAGTCTTTTGAACTCTTCTTACATCATTCCATTAAAAATGAATCATGTTAGTAAAGAGCTACTATTTAATCTGTTTAACTACCCCTATTTGTCTTGGTAATACCTAGAGAATGATCACGCAAACATCAGCAGATCTGCAAGAGTGGAATCCTAGCAGTGATGAAACAGCAGCAGTAATTTCTGCTGTTCTAACTTCCTAGTTGGAAAACTAGCAGCTGAAAGAAGAGAGATGTCAACAGCCTCAGATACTAGCCACGTGACAACCTTACAGAAGTTCTATTACTCTTAGTTCATATGCAGCAGCACCTTAACTGAGCCCTTGTATCAGGTTTGCGTGGCAACGTTTTGGTACCGGTGGAGGCTACACAAGTGGCTTCTGTGAGAAGCTGCTTAAAAGTTTCTCTATGTCCAACAGAGGCAATGCCCGCCAGCTCCAAGACGGACTTGCCACTGGCCAAGGCCGATCCAGTCAGTGACAGTGGTAGGACCTGATAACATATTTAAGAAGGGGAAAAAACTGCTGTGCAACAGCAGCTGGAGAGAAAAGTGAGAATATGTGAGAGCAACAACTCTGCAGACACCGAAGTCAGTGAGGAAGGAGGGGGAGGCAGTGCTCCAGGCGCTGGAGCAGAGATTCCCCTGCAGCCCGTGATGAAGACCATGGTGAGGCAGGCTGTCCCCCCGCAGCCCATTGGAGGTTAACAGTGGAGCAGAAATCCACCTGCAGCCCATGGAGACGCCATACTGGAGCAGGTGGATGCAACTGAAGGAGGCTGTGACCCCATGGAGGGCCCACACTAGAGCAGGCTCCTGACAGGACCTGTGGACCCATGGAGAGAGGAGCCCACGCTAGAGCAGGTTTGCTGGTAGGAATTGTGACCCCGTGGGGAACCCACACTGGAGAAGTTTGTGAAGTGTAGCCCACAGAAAGGACTCACGTTGGAGAAGTTTGTGGAGGAACATCTCCCATGGTGGGACCCCTCACTGGAGCAGGGAAGTAAAGTTGAGCCCAGAAGAAGGGAGGGGTGGGGGAAGGTGTTTAAAGACTTATTTTTTTATTTCTCATTATCCTCCTCTGATTTGATTGGTAATAAATTAATTTTCCCCAAGTCAAGTCTGTTTTGCCTGTGACAGTAACTGCTGAGTAATCTCTCCCTGTCCTTATCCAAACCCATAAGCATTTTGTTATATTTTGTCTCCTCTGTTGAGCTTAGGAGGGGAGCGATAGAGCAGTTTCAGTGGGCACCCGGCATCCAGCCAGGGTAAACTCACCACAGCCCCACTGACAATGGTTGTTTTAATACAGTACTTGATAAATGCAATAAAATTGTAAAAGTCTAACCTGAGCGTACAACTAGACCTTTGCAGAATATAGCATGTTTACAGAGGGTATATAGTTGGTTTGTTCATGACTACAGAAGCAATACTCTTGTCAGGAACTAATCCCTTAGGTTTGTTCAGTAGTTATTTTCCTCCTGGCTCCTCCATGGACATGTTATTTCAAAAAGGGACCTTGACATTTTTTGGTGGGTTGTGGGGTTTTTTTTGGTAGATTTTGTTTGGTTGGTTTGGGGGTTTTTTATTACTAGTTTGACTGATTTCCCCTCCACTTAGTCTGCTAAAATGAAGGAGAGTGTTTTCTGCTTCTATACTCTAGGCCAGGTTTCCCATGGTGTTACAGAAGAGGACAGCCTCCCCAGTATTCACTGATCGCATGTGCAGAAGCATTTCAGGCAAAGCTTACAAATGTGAAACATAGTTCTTTAAAGGAGTAAGCTGAAAAGCAATTGTAAGAGCTCAAAATGTTTAAAGTGAACAGCAGCACTATACCTGATTGAGAATCTTCATAGGTTGAGGCAGTGGTTGCACCAAAGGAACTTGAGGAACTACTATGGGAAAGTGACTGTGGAGTACAACATGGATGCAGAACAACTTCTCCCCTACTGCATTCCTTACTGTCTATAAAACAAGATTACAAGCTGCAGTTGAGAAAACATATTTTATTGTCTGTGCTTTAAAAGTTTATAAACTGTTATCTGCTTCTATATTTTTCTATTTTGTGCTTCAATTAATCAAGTAACAGTTCTTATTTGACTCACAATGAAAATCTCACTTTGGTCATTAGACCGCGGACAAAAAAAAAAAAAATTACCTGCACATTTTTCCCATTAACTCTATGTTTTACAGGATAGGTCTTCCCACGTGCTGAAAAGCACCTATCAGAACAGTGCTAATTCAAAAATTCTAAGTAATGAACAAAATATTCTTAAGGAATTTTTGATCCCAGCTCTGTAATGAGTCTCAACATACCATTATCAATCTCTTTCAGACTCAACAACACAGATTTTTACAAACCATACTCAAAAGTTTGCTCTATCAATCCATTAGTTCTGTCAGAACATCTATTCTGACATTCTCATGTTGGCCTATGATAGGATTAGAGGACCCTCTGCTAGCTATCTCTGACGTCAGTCTCCAGAACGAGAGTAGAAGAAGAACCCAGTGTATTGTCTAGAGAAGTAAACACACCAGTAAGAGAAGGAAGAAATCCATATGATTATCTTTAATTTTTGATTGCTGGCACTATTATTTGTATGGTTTGGAGCAAATAACCCAAGAGCATGTTGTCAGATATGTGGAAGCAAAGCCTTCTTGAATAGTTTTCAAAGCCACTGTATTGTATAGATATGGTTTGGTCAAATTAAACATCATTCCACAACAAAATAGTCTATACAAAACCACATAAAATAGACTCTAGAAATTTAGTGGTAATGACTTGCTTCAAAACTGATAGTGGAAACAAACCAATAAACAAACAATATAGAACAGACATATCTCATTATTAATGGGAAACCAGTTCTTATAAAATCATCACTCCATTTTTGGCTTAATCCTCAAGGGAAAGCTACAAAGTATCTTCAAAAGAGAAGCTTGCAAAAAAATGATCTATCGGTCACAAGAAAATATAAAAATCATCACACGTTTACAAAAGATAATACTTTTCCCCCTTTCCTATCTTCATTTAATTGTGCTATGAACCATTAATTATATGGTACCTATAAAGATAATACTTTTCCCACTTTCCTATCTTCATTTACTTGTGTTATGAACCATTAATTATATGGTACCTATGCCTATCTTCTATAGGGAAAAAAAAATCATGACCTGTTGTCTTGCTAATCCCTTTTTCAACTTCACAAGTACAATCTCTCTTTTCTCTTAGATAGTCTGAGTAACATACTTATTTAGCTAATGCAGTCTTAGAATTCACAGTTTTCGAAGCTAAATCTATTTCAGACCTAATGACTTGCTTACCTAAAAAACTTGTCTATTTCATCAAAATATATCAGATCCCAACAACTATAAAAAATACAATAGTTTACCCCATACTCGAACCTGCTTTGAGCAGGAGCTTGGACTAGATGACTCCCAGAGATTCCTTCCGACCTGAATTATACAATGATTCTAACCTCTACCCGTAAGCATAGCTACACATAAAGAGATTACAGACCACTGAGGCAGGCAGAAAGGGAGAAGGGAGCAGGAGACAGGCAGAGACAGGGCGGGGGAGGGCAGGGTGATGGTGACACAGGCAGAGATGTAGAAACAGAGAGGCAGGCAGAGACACATTGCACATAAAAATAATTCTAGTCTCTGACTGCAGGCTTTTATTAGCCCTTAAAATATCACTATCTTCTCCAGCCTTCCAGGCCAGTAATTATAAAAAAATGAAACCTACTTCCAGGAGGCAAATAATGATTGCATTTTATCATAACATCACGTAGCTTTCTTGCCTTTTGCTTTCTTCAAAGCATATCCAACTGTTGTCCTAGGAATTTTTGATGATCACTCATTATATAATTTAAATTATGTTCATTTATTCTCTACTTTTTGGTCTGTTTTTCTCTACTCATACTTTAAAAACTTCACAAAACATACTGTAAGATTTAGGCTTGTCCAATATTTTTTCAATAAATATTACTTATTCATTTATAAGTTTTCCTCATTTTGAACAAGGAAACAGAAGCTATTAAACAGTTTTAAAATTTCATTGCAGTATCCCCTTGTAATTAATGAGTAGAAATGCTGTCTTGATGATAACATCCCTGTTATCACACTGAAAATATTAAAATTATATTATGTCTAGTAGTATTATTAAGAGGCAGAGTGTTGACTGCTTACTGCTTCTCAAGATAATTTGTTGATCCGAGCGGTGAAATGCCAAATACGGGTATAAAGTAAGAAGGCAATTCTCTGCTGTTGCAGCAACTTGAATTGAGAACCTGTCCAAAACAAAATACAGAAGTTATAGTTTTCTATTTAGCCATGGTAATCGAGATATTTCAGCACAAAAATAAAAGACAGAATGAAGGTGTCCAGATAACTTTTCCCTTCTGTTCTGGTTCAATAGAATACACAGATGGGACCAAACATGACAAAATGCTGAAGTTTAGTATAGTATTTCCACTGCATAGTTTTAATATGAGCATGTATCATTAATCTGAACGTCCAAGACTTAGCAGAGATTTCATGAAATAAATGAACTCTGTCTCTCTGAAAAAACAATTAAAATTACATCTGACATTTATGAGTATGGAGGAGAGAGACAGGAGTTAGCAGGAGACTGCTACCTTGCTAAATATATCCTATAACTTTTGACAGGGGAAGTTTTCTTGAAAAACAACTTCTATTTTGATTTAATGTTTATTCTACAAGACTTTACAGGAATCTCAAAATAAATAGATTCAATTTAAAAACAATGAGATATTGACTGCAATTGCTAGAATATAATAGAAATTGATGTACATGTCCTAGTGTTCACTAGAGTGTCTGCACAGTCTGTAGCAGCCATATTAATGTGTAGCAATCCACCTTTTAACCCTTTTTTCATACTTCACCTCAATCTCTCAGGGTGTACTCAACAAGCAAATTATTGCCATCCATTGATCCGTGTTAGCCGTCTGTATGTAAGTTCTTAGCTCATTGCAACTGACAGGTAATGCAACTGACCCGAGTCCTATGTTATTACATAGCTGGTTTCTTACTCCACATTAACTTATCAACTAACATTAATAAACTATTTTGACTAAGCTGTCAAAAATACAAAGAAAAACGCAGTTTAATATTTCTAACAGCATACTGATATCCATCAGGCTTTAGTATATTAAGAATTATGCATATTGAAAATATACCTTGCACAGGATAAAAGAAAATATTTACTATTTTCTTTAAATTACATATTGAAGAATAAATTCCTATTTAATGTAAATTTAGAGTAAATATTAAAAGATATAATAAGACCTTTCTGATTAATTTCTAATATAACATAATTAGCTTCTACTGCTTTGTTATAGAATAACACAATCAAGGAAAATAGGAATACTTTAAAAGTACTGGAAAGTAGCTTTTCTTTCCTCTTTCATGCTTCCCTCTCCAAACACAACATTCTTAGCTTCTGCTTTCAGGGGAATTTTATTAAATAGAGAAAGGCTCCAACAAAATCCATAGCCATCTTTCTTATTTGTAAATATTCACATTTGGATTTTAATTTCATAGCTAACAGTTGTTTAAATCAATAATCCAGCCCTGTAATGTTTTGGTTTGTTCTTAGGACATCTCAATCCTATTAGAACTTGGCTGGGAGCAGGGCAAGGGCCTTGGCCAGTTTCACCTTGTAGCATAGTATTTCTTTTAGCTAACTTCTGCTTTTATTCAGCAAAAATCTAAGCAGCAGGACAGCAGCAAGACAGATGGCTACGACAGGTATATCAACATCTATCTGTATGTACAAAATGTCCATCTTTTTCTACCTTTACCAAGCCATTTAAAGACACACACGATCAGTAACAACAACACAGAAAAGGTTGCCAGCTTCCAACTTGTGACTTTACTGTGATAAATGACAGGTCTCAATGCTCTGCAGGCATACGTTAGATGAACTTCAGAGAGTAGGATTTGGGACAGGGGTGGAAGAAAGCTGTATGAAGGTTAATGTAAGACATAGCTCTCAAGTTATATGAAAGTAACTCAGATGGCTGTATTATCGGATTCAGTCAACTTTCCGATTTCTCAGTTTGAGGTGAGCACCTCAGCCATCTCCATCCTCAATGCTGATTTGAGATTTGGGCATATGCCAAATCTTCATTCATGCTCTGATGTGCACAGTAATGCAACACAGATAAGCGTGCTTGAGGACAACTGCAGTACATCTTAACTCGTTACCCAAATTCAATGAGTGATGCTACTCAAAGCAAAGGTACTACTGCAGAATCTAGAAGATAAAGAAAAGCCATTGCTACAGAACATCTGTGTGCAAATAAAGGCCTCAGACACCACAGTGCTGCTGCAAGAGAAGCTCCTCCCAGCTCCATGCTGCTAATGATCCAACAAGGTCACGCCTCCTTGCCTGCTGTGGTATTATAGTAAGAGAAACCAATACACCCATCCAATAGCAAATGCAACGCAAATATATTCTTAACTAAGAAATTCAGAAGTTTCAGAGTGTTCATAAGATGAAAAATTGGATAAAGCAGCACCTCTGCTGGCTGAGCACGAGCTCTGAAACAACACAAGGAAACTGAAAATTACAGTCATGAGTCAATCCCTGCTGCATGGGACAGTGAACCTCATTTGCCAACCTGACGCCTCATCTAGGGAGGTTTGCTGCCGGGGTTTTGATTTAGGACGCTGTTGAAAGATCGATGCCACTTGTCTGACCCTTGGCCCTGCTACTTTTCCACATAGGTACCAGTGAAGTTGATAAGGAAACCTGGAACAGATCAAGCACAGCTTTGGGGCAATGATCAAGGGAATGTGGCATAGCTGGTCTTCTCTTCAATCATGCTGGTGAAGTAAAAGATCTTGAGAATGAGTGAATGGATCCTGCAAGTCAACAACCGTTTCTGCAGCTGATATTGACAGCAAGAATTCAGCTCCTGTGACCATGGATCTACCATGGCTGCAGTGACCATGACATGGTGGAGTTCAGGACTCCGAAAGGAGGAAAACAACACAAAAAGCTGTATCACAACACTGGAATTCAGAAGAGCAGACTTTAGCCAGCAAAGAGCCACAAGGTTGAAGAAGGGACTGAAGAACCTGTTATATGGGGAGAGACAGAGTTGTGAGTGTTCAGCCTGGGGAAGAGAAGGCTCAGGGGGATCTTATCTACGTGTATAAATATCTGATGGGAGGAAGTGAAGAAGATGGAGCCAAACTCTTTTCAGTGATGCTCAGTGAGAGAACAAAGAGCAACGGGTACAAATTGAAATACATGAAATTCCATCTAGTCATAAGAAAAAAAGTAATTTACCATGAGAGTGGCTGAACACTGGAAGAGTCTGCCCAGAGAGGGTTGTGGAGTCTCCATCTTTGGAGATATTCAAAAACCTACTGGACAACAGAGGAGTCGATTTGAAGAAAGGACTAGATAATCTCTGGAGGCTCTTTCCAACCTCAGTCATTCTGTGATAATAGACTCACTTATTGGCCACCTGTCCACTCATCATCATTAAGTATTTTAACATGGGATTTTCCCAAAAGTGGGAGTTGAAAGGAAATTTCAAGAAGAATGAGTCACTAGCTAAAAAAACTCATCTGAGTTTCAAAAGATGAGCTCCATTCATAAGGAAGCATGGCAGAAAAAACAAGAGTGGTAGGAGTTAGCCCCTACCACTTTTATCATACATTTATTAGTTACTACACTACTTATAAACATTTCAGGCATTGAGACACAAGGCACCAGACAGAAAAGCATGCACATTTCAATACAAATATGGCAAATAGATTACAAAGACACATGCATTCTGCACGTGCTTAAAATCATGTTGTACCACTGACCTTTACTTATAAAACCGTTCATGAAGTGAGTTTACAAAGCTAGAAGTCTTGTGCAATGCATTTATTCTGTATTTGCAGCAGAGCTTAAATAAATAATATAAAAGTCTGGGTTATTCTATTAGCATGAAAGGTACCTGTATTGCTAGCAAATGTGAAGTTACTAAGTGTGTTAAATTATTCAGTGTATTCAGTTTTATAATGCTTAATAAAGCAAGCAAAATATTTGTTATCTACATGAACCATCCTTGCCACTGCTATTTCAGTGTTTATTCTCTAATGCATAATTCCAAAGAACACTGAATGGGAGAATGGCCATTAAACATATCGTGTTTACCACCATTTGAAACCTGCTGATCACTAAAAACTAAAGCTCTGATGACAAAAAAAAAATACCATCCAACACTCTATATAAAAGCAGTTGTACTGTAAAAATAAATAAATGAAGACCTACCCCCCTCCCTCCCCCTAAAAATCCTCGAACACATCCAGAGATGGCAGAACTGGAAGGCAAAGGAAAAGATGACCCATTCAAGCTCTGCTATTTCTATTCACAAATGAGCAGCTCCCCACAGTGAGGAGCCCTTATCCTTTGTAGCGGGAGCTCAGGTTTCCACAGCAATCAAAATAATACAATAATGTATAGTGACAGACACATGGTTTCACATGATATACAAGACTTATAGCTGCAAAAGTAGCAACGTTTTTTCCAGTAGCAGCAATGGTATCAGTTCTTAATTCCTGAATAACAGATGCTTCAGCTGGCAGGGACCATCAGAAAATGGTAGAAAGCCACTAGCACAGAAAGGAACAAGAGTGATTAATAGGTTTGGACCACCCTGGTTTTCAAAACCACTCACAACGATCTGAAGTAAAATGACAATACATTATTAGGTCAGATGAATGCAGCAAAGAAGCCAAAGCAGCAAGCAAGTAAGTATCAAGAACTCCAATGTTTTCTAGCTTCCTGCTCTCTCCAAATTTAAATGATATTGAAAGAAATTGACAGCTCTTATTCTCCAAGGTGTGCCAGCAGAATACATACTTTTGACATTTGCCAGCAGTGCCTACTAAAGAGCTGCATAGTTTAGGCACATTTCCCAACAGCTAAAGGGAACGTCTGTTTTTGCTGTGAGACACTTACATCTCACGGACTATCAAAATAACTGGAACTGATTCATAACTGGGTACCTTTTAGTGATTCTGTCTCAGCTGCATCCTGTTCTAATTAGAGGCTAAGATCCCTGACATCCTCTCTTCCTGAAGTTTCACCCACGAACAACGTGAATAATGTCAGAAATTGCATGGGTTTCCTTAGCTTCCCAGTGGGAGAGGGAAAGAAAATGGAGAACTATAAAACATGGGAGGCAAGGACATCCGCACATTTCTGTCAATGGTGATCACAGCAATTTATCCACCCACCACATGTGGGAGGAGTTTTGGATGTTTTGCTGCTCAGAGCATCATTTCCTTTGGTTGTATGACACAATATACACCTGTTGCTTACTACTTATTTTTAGAAAGAATAAGTTAAATGACATTTTAATCAGGATGGCAGAAAACTTTCTTTCCTGCTAAATTATTTATCTAATCAGCAAATTAAAAGATATAATAACAATTAGAGGACAAATACATAAACAAGCCATGTTTGCAGAGGCTTTTTTTAGTTTAGTTTTTCAAGTTGAAGGAAATAAATGTCATAGCTAAATATTTCTTAAGTAATTTCTTAAATTTCTTAAATTTATTTATTAAATACTTGCTCAAGACATTCTTTGATTTTATGTTATTGTTTACTTCTGTATTCCTATCAGCCCTATACAAGGAAATGTCATTTATTCTGTTTTGGAGTCAAAGGACTAAAAAGGACGAATAGAGGTTTAAAGTAACATTAGAAATAAACTGCAAATTCTCATTTAACACAGTCATTAAGTAAATATTAATGCACTTTCTTATGATCCATTTAATGGAATCTGTGCACACATTAAATTACTTGCATAAATGACAACGATATATCTCTTCAGTTTTCCTTTATAGCTACATATATCATGGCTTTGCTATAAAGCATTATTGCCTATCATCTTTCAAATGTTTTCTATAAAGTAGCCAAATTCAACAATATCTATCCTTTACCCAATGTTCACTCTGATCTAAAGAAAAACATTATTATTCAGATGAACTTAACATGGACTATGTGAATCAATCTTACTGAAGTTTTAGACACGAATTTAGAAAAGCAAAACACTGCAGAGCCTAAGTAAAAAAAGACCAAAACAGAGTATTTGTCACATCAATACTCATGCTATGAAATATGCTTAGAATTAGTTTTGCTTAGGAGTTAAGGCTCCTCTTCTAAGTAGGTAATACAAGATGCGATATTTTACCACCATATGAAAATAACTTTTTAACACGCTTATTTTGATTCCATCTCAGAACACAGAATATGAGTTGAAGCTCAAAATTTTAGTTCAAATCATTTAAAAATACATATTATTACTTTGAAAATGGAAATATAAAGCCAGAATACCTGAAAAATTAATACATCTTCAGCAACTGATACTGTGAGATTTCATGGCCTATTAAACAAGCCAGGAACCTATTCAAGACCAGTTACCTTTTATAGGTGTTATAAAAGGTTATGGGTTTCATTGTTTTATTATTAAAGATGTAGAAGCCCCTGAAATCTTGTCTTCCTAAAAGACTCAAATTATCAAAGCAGTTTAAACTCATTACTTACAAAGTTTGAAACAAACTGCTCAAATGCTTAGATAATTAGTTGAATCAGGTCTCAAGTTTGAACATATTGCGTAGTTCTCCCATGGCGGAGCTCAAATGAATGACAGTAGATATGCAGAGAACAAGAAATCACAGATACAGATTACTATAGAGTGGAATATTAAAGCACATAGTATTATTAACAGTAGTAACAAACCCAAGCCTGGATAAATTATCATAGACTTTATTAGAAGAATAATGACATGCTCAGGATTAGAGAACCGGGCACACACTAGACTTTTCCAACTGAAGGAAAAAATTCGTTCTGGTTACGATAAAAATAAATTTCTTCCAGAAGCCAATATGAATAGTATTAATTCACTGACTAATAGCACACAGAGAATCCCTTTGTTTTGGATGGTGTGCTCTTTCATCCAGTTGTGTTCAGGTTTTATATCTACTCCTACAGTTCATGCACACATGCAACTCCCTGGCAGGAAATCAGATATGCATTGGCAAACCAATGGAACTAGTTCTGTCCTTCAAGAAATATCTATTTACTACGTTTGAAAATACAGCAGCAATTTTAAGATGATTTGACATTCCTGAGCAAGAATTTTTTCACCTTCATGAGCTGGGATGCCTTTTAAGCTTGAAGACTTTTATTCAGTATCTTTTTTTTTCAAAAACACATTGACTTTGCCTTTAAATTGAGGATAGTAACCTTTATTTCATTTTAATGGCAAATATAGAAAAGTTTATTACACAGCAGAAAGGATTATTTCTCTATAACAAGGTTTGAGAAGCTGCTAGTGCATCATATAAAAACAGTTATTAAAACTACATATTGTGCCTGCTCAGCAGCTATATTTCAGATCCCATCATAAGCTTAAATTTTCCTTTTCTCATAATTACTGCAAGTTTTTGCATGCATTTATGAATCACATCCCACACAATGATTAAATCTTAAGAGTTAAATAAAATGAGTAAGAAATAGATTTTTGGCTGACAATCTATACAGAAAAATATAAAATACTAATCCAATGTGAGCAGTGATAACTGAAAGGTCCATAACCCTTGCATTAAAACAATATAAAATTTAGTTATATGCTTAGGAAAAAGCCCATTTTAAGCTCTAGGGCAGAGATATTTAACCCTCAAAATAGTTGCTGTATTGAAAATATTAACTGATGGAATGACTTTTAATTACAACAGTACCTATACTTCCTCCTCATGCATACACCCATTCATCCTACCAAGAGAAGAGATGAACAAAAGGGAAAAATGCTGAAAACGGTTATTTTTGCACAGAAAATTTAATAACAGCTTTGATCTCCATTTACTAGGGACAGGGGAGACCTTCTGCGTTGCTTTTCACCATTCAAGTTATTTTTAAAAAGCCTACTACTTTAAAATCAAAATAAAATGTATGAATTTCATGTTTGCACATCTTCATCACTAAACAGTGTTTTAGAGAGATGAATTTTGGCATGAAGACTGCATATAAATTGCTGTCAAACTCCAGGTGTTCTGTCCTAAAGGAAATCAGGTCTAACAGGAATTAGACCATATAAATTCCTAAGTATTTTTCAGATGTAGAGCTTATATTACCAAATAATTTCAGTACTTTTGAAAACTTCAAATGCTTTCTGATGTAGTGCACCGGATTGCATTTGAGGAAATATATAAATAAATTAATAACAACATAAAGCATATCTGTCCCTTATGCCTTCTCTCTGACAGTGCCTGCTTCTGCTGATGCTGCTGTCCAGAAAGTCCCTCTAAGGCAGTGCAGAGGACACTGAAGAGCCCAACATGAAGGGAGGAAGAAGACACCAACAGTTTTCCATACTTTGCTATCTAGTCCTGCACCTCATATATCAGAAGTAAATGAGAAAAGACAGTATCCCCTATACTTCTCATGAAGGAAGTATGGTCTGAAGCTGAAATGTATCCCTAGCATACTTTTATGAATTCCTAGCATTACCCACACAACCCCCGCACACACATATATATGTGTGTGTATCTATATATTTTTCAGAATCTGTAAACAGTAAATTGCACTGATATAGATAAGCAACATCCATCCATGCAGTCTTGTGTCATCTGGCTGTTAAAATTATTCCATTTTATCTTACATCCCAAAGAATGCCTTCACTGAGATGAGGAGTCAGCCTCCTTCTTATTCACAAATCAACTGTTTCCCTATAGAGCTGCTCAAAAATACTGCCCTGCCCCTTGCAAATTTAGAAAAGAAATGACAGAAGCATTAATCGCTTAATAATTCCCATTTGCTGTCTCTGAACACATACATGCAGCTTTCCTGCTCAGTAACCTAAAAAAAAAAAAAAACCCACAAAAAATCCAAAACCAACACAAAACCCCCACAAATAAACAAACAAAAGAATCAAACAAACCACACAAAAAACCTCAAACCAATACAAAAGAAAACCACATAAACTCACACACTTCCACCTGAAGGATTCCATATTGATCTTTGATACGGACAGTAGCCTCCAGATTCCTAATAAGCTAACTGAGTAACAATATTGCAGAAGAACTAGAGATCAGGAAATGCCTCAGCTCAGAGTACACAAACTCATATTAGACTATCCTGCTCTAAAAAGCTTAAAAACAGAGAATGTAAAATCAGAGGAGAAAAGGTTAAAGATTATGATATAACAATAGATCAGTTAAAAGTGGCATTTAAAAAAAAAATAACTAAAAACACCAAAGAAAGGGGACATACACACACACGAGGTAATAGTAGAATGCCAGGGAAAAAAAGACAAATGTGGAGAGCAAAAGACTGAAGAATGACATACACTGAGAGCGAGAGGCAGGCATGTCCCATTTAAAATAAGACTGAGACATGTTCTTTGCTGGTTCCTAGCAAAATGAAACTCTGACTCCCAGTGTAACACTCCCTTGAGAAGTCTCTCTACCTTTACTCTGAAGCTCGGAGGCTCAAGGAATGAATACACCACATGTATAAATCACACAAATATAACACAAATATTCACAAATTTTTTAAAAATAATAAAAAAATTAAAACGAGTACTCTTGCACAGTTCCACATTGCACCGATAGTCTTTAACCAGAATCTCATACTTGGAGACAGTTAGTGATGTCTTTTCTTGAATTCTTGGTTACCAGATGAACACCTGAAGCTTTTGAGAGGACCGAAGATGGAGTAATCCTTTGCAAGATCACTCCACTGCAGCTTTGTAAAGATTTGCAAATAGGTGATAAGAACCACCAGCTCTTCCAGATCCATTAGGATGAAACCAGAAAAGAGACTCTAAACCAGTCACAAACATTTCATTTTTTTCCAAAAATGAGACGTAAGAGAAAGGCTCAACGGAATAAAATTTCAGAGTTTGGCTTAACCCAAAATCAAACCCCCTTGAAATCCAGCATGGAATTGACTGTAATATTTGAATAGGGTATTTCTCGAAAAGCAAAATATTTTGGAACAGATAACATTGGGATTTGATGAATCAAGACCATGTCTCTCCAAAGCAATCTGAGAAGACTGAAGTAGACATACGAATGACCAGTAGATATGAATGAGATAGAAGACCTTACAATAGCCACTTAGATGAATCTTACCTTAGAGAAAAAAAAGCTGAATTTTGTGGTTTTGAATTGTAATTCAGTTGAACAGAGAAATACATGTCTATGTTTCATTTTCATTTTTTTCAGAATTATTCTTGTATGCCTTTACCCAACCATTACAAGTTCTGTGTCTTATATTCAACTTTGTCAGTTTGGACTGTGCCTCCAAATGAATTTGAATTGCACACATTACCTGCTTTCTTCTTCAACAATGAAGAGGATATTCCCTAAAAATGACACCGGTCTAGATGATCTGAAGCTGATATGACAAATTAGTTCCTTATTTGTGCCATCTGATGAAAGAACAATATCTTTTCCTTCTGGGAACTGTATCGAAAAAGGGTAAATCCTGTCACCATCTTCGAGTTCAAGCTCTGGAAGTTCAACTTGAATTTGTGATTGCCTGTGTTAAAAATAAATAGTAACGGTGTTTGTGCTCACAGGATGACAGTAAGAAAGTTGATTCACACATATACGAAACTGCTCTTCAAGGTTAAATACAGAAGAATAACTTCAGTTTTGAAGTATAAGTCAAGTGAAACCAACTCCTTTAGCTAACTCCTTTAACTAACTCCTAAGTCCTTTAGCATTTAGGTGCTAGTTTGTTCTCTAGATATGTATCTGAACATTTTATACCGACCCACTGTAGTTCAACACCCAAATGAAGAGCGATTTCTACTAACCGTGCTACAAAGGGCATAAATATTACTTCCTTACTTCAGGTTTCCTAAACTTAAAGCTTTCATTAATATTGATTAAACTGCATTAGTGCACAACAAGGTAAAGCAAGTTATAAAATAAAGTAAGTTTTCCCTTAACAGGGGAAATTCATGAAGATACTTAGGATGCTTTTCCCAGTTATGCAATTTTAAGTTCCAGTTATTAAATAAGAATGGCAGTCAGTCCAGTCCATATGGAATCCTTTCATTTCCAACCACTGAGTTACTGACAATAAACAAATTACTTGATAAATTACTACAACTCAAATGAGATAAGACAAAAGTAATTTGAAGGTGAAGTTCATTTCATTAATTTACGGCAACTTAAAGAGTTTTGCTCCAATTCTTCTGGTATTGAAATAATACCTACATAGGCATAACAAACTCTTTAGTAATTATAAATAGAAAAAAATTATATTAGAGACCAGAAAAGCATATTTTGACACATATGTACACAAGAGTGCTTGGAAGGATAAAAATATTAAGATTTATATCAAACTGGTGCTGGGTTATGCTACATAATATGAAGACTACCAAAGGGCTCTCTTGTAATAAAATTTCAATGACAGGATAAAGTGGGTGATCCACAGAAAAATGAAAAACATATGGATTATTTATTATATTAAGTGACAGGATTAAAACATTTGTGCTGTCCTCTTTGGTACTAAAATCTTGTTTAAAAAAAAAAAAACAAAAAAAAACCTACCTAACCAATTGTCCAAACAACAGCTAGAATTCAAAACAGTACTTTATAATCCGTGGAGAAAATGAAACAGAAAGATTTTATCTGATCACAATGCAAAAAAATAAATAAGACTATGATCTTAGTATCCAGATAAAGTTAACAATAAATCCTGGTCAGACTCTCTTATTAATCTTCATGCTATTCAAAGTAATTTCAAAAGCATTCACTTTTGATGGTCACTTTACGAAGCAGAAATGTTTTGAGGACAGAACAAGGGCTTGTTGAATGTACAGCAATATTCATTACATTAATTTTCTCTCAAATACGCAAACTCTTTACTTTGCGAGCAGAAAATTAATACTAACCTTCACAAACAAAAATTGGAAGAGAACAAAAATTTTTCAGGATTTCTGTAATAAATTTATTTTGAGATCTTTACCTTAAAAAATCTTGTGGAATGATATTGATGGCTGCTTCAGATTTCACATCCAGAGGAACTGGCATCAGCATTAAAAATGGAGGATCAAAATTTATCTTTGGTGACTTCATAGTGCCAGACAAAGCTATTTTGTAATATGATGGATTATCATTTAGACACACTGACATTTCAGATATGTATGTCCCAGGACAAGCTGTTAATACCAAAAAAAAAAAAAGGAAAAATATAAACTGCACCACAAAATCATATTGCCATAAATATATGCAACTAAAAGAGTTACAGTAAGAAGTTTTGGGTTGGTGTTTTGGGTGGTTTGGGTTTTTTTTATTAAATCATTGGTAGTGCTTTCTTAATCAAAATGTAGCTTAACATACAGTGAATGTTGTATCAGAAGAATTCTTTATTAAAAAAAAAAAGCTTAAAACAGTTAAATTGTTGCCTGAGGCAAACCAGAAATCTTTTTTAAATTTGTCAGAAGTTTTTTGAAGTTTGAATTCTTCTTTACTGTATTAATATTCTTTTATAGATAACATCAATGTAATGCTTCTCAGAATTTTAAGAATTGCAGTCATATCATAAATTACACTAATTAACGTAGAGAATGTGAATTTTAAAAAGGAATAAATATCAGAAGCGTCTGACTGCCAAGACAAGAAAAAGTTGGTTCCTTTCAAGACGGCAATCACTACATTTTAACAGATGACTTTAAAACCTATACTGCTGCCAAGTCAGCAGGACAGGTTCTACGCTTCAGAGAGCATCTCCCATTTCTTTGTGTTCTGCCCCTTCTCACGCCATCTTGCTAACTGCTGCAAGGCAGTTTTCTCTAGGATGGAAAAGCACATCTTCTTTTACTGATACAGGGAGGAAGGTGCTTCCTTCTGCAACCATTATACTATCAAAATCATGTTCCAAACCATGCTGGGCTGTTTACCAAATTTTCAGTTATTCCCACCTGCTGAAGAGCTAGCAAAATGAAGGCTAACTAATGAACACCTCTTATATTTAGAAACAAATCTGTATGACATGTTGTAAGACAATCCAAAAGCTTTAATCTTTTCACTTTCAAGAAAAACACCTTTCCCTTTGATTCCCCTCTATCATCAGACTAGTAAGTTTGGAAACATCCTCACCTAATATTTAGGAAGGAAAGAGACAGCCAAACACATAATTTTGTATTTTATGTGCCTGTATGAGCACATATGTGTCACTGCAATCAAAATACATGTGACAAGCCCTTCTGATATTAGCTCAGATAACTATTTTCACAGTCTGAGAAAGTGTTGTCATTGTTTATATACACAAAGAACAAAATGTAGTGTCTTCAAAGTATTTTGTCTTATTCCCTCCTCATAAGAGCCAATTCCTTCATGGAGATGATAATTGAAGAGTTCCATGGAAGCCTGTCAGCTCACCAGAACATGGGCTGTGGATCCCTTCGTTTCAGACCAGAAAACATGAAACTGGCAAAGTAAAAACCAGATGAAAGGGGAACTTGCTGCAGTGTTTGCAGCATCTGGCTAATTCCCTGTCAAATGGAAATCAATTTTAGGAGACAATACTGCTGAGAAGGCTAAGAAGCTTGTGTTTCTAGGTTTTGATACAGCAAGAACACATCTTTTTCTGGCACTTAGCCCTTTTATGAGGGAAAAGTGAGAGAGCATCAGAAAAGGTCATGGAGACATAAGAAGAGCCAAAAAAGATATTTTTGACATGCTTGTTAGAAAAGATGTTCTATACAAGTTACTCCCATATACAAGCTAAACAGTCTACTGTCCTACAGCTGTGCTCTAACTAAACCATATTTCTGGCATCCTATCTTCATACATATGTACGACCTACGGTAAAGGAAAGTGAAAGGCCATAACCAATAAATGTCATAGGGATGGAACATCAGAAAGGAAAAAAGAAATAGAGCACCATATGTCAGTACCAAAAATATGCAATTTTCAATAATTCACATTTTAAAATATTCGTATCAAGCATAGATCCAAAGTTAAACTTCCAAAAGTTAGGAAAGAATAGTGTTATGCTTTCCTCATACAAACTTTTCATCCCTACGGTACATAACAGTTCTAACAAATCTATTAACTACACGACCATATCTGTTTGCCATAGAATCCCTGACTCGCTCAGAAGGCAGAACAGACAGTGCTTATTCCGCATCACTGATCATTCTGTGTGTGGCTCCACACATTTACTAACATCAAAATTCTGCATATTATGTAAGCCAATAATTTATTGCTTATGTCAGAAACACCAGGATGTGATACAGTCCTCATTTTAAACAGACACAAAGACAAAATAAAAAAGTGAATGACTCCATTAAGTTTTGTTCATTAGTTTGTAATGCTGACAACCAATGTTTTGAGGATATTTCATGTTAAATAAATTACTTCAAAATTAATGAGAATTACGTCCTGAACTAACAGTGGAAGTCATGAATCTATTCTATTAATAACACCTTTCATGACTACTGTCAAAGCTTGTGCTGCTGTTACCATTCTGATATACCACCATTAATTTCTATAGGGCAAACAACAAGCAGTCCAGCAGATGTGAAAATTTTCCTGAGGTAGATTTGACAGTATTTACAAATCTGCTAATCTAAATTGGTCAAGGGCTAACAAAATCTGTAGAATTACATGGGAAATTTCCCCTTTGTCTTTTCTAGATATATTTATTAGGGAAAATAAGCATTCATTGCCTTACCTTAGAAAAAATTCTGAACAAAGGAGCACAGCTTCTCAAAGTACATAACACAGAATCACAGAATCATTTAGGTTGGAAAAGACCTTTAAGCTTATCACGTCCAACCATTAACATAGCACTGCCAAGTCCACCACTAAACTATGTCCCTAAGTGCCATGCCTACGCGTCATTTAAACACCTCCAGGGATGGTGACCCAACCACTTCCCTGGGCAGCCTCTTGCAATGCTTGATAACCCTTTCAGTGAATAAATTTTTCCTAATATCCAATCTAAACTTCCCCTGGTGCAACTTGACACCCTCTCCTCTCATCCTATTGCTTGTTACTTAGGAGAAGAGACCAACACCCACCTTGCTACAACCTCCTTATTCATTATCTCCTTCATTTTCTAATTTGCGTTAGAAAGCCCATCCAGTTCAGAGCACCTTACTCCCTAGCATGCTATCCTGGAACTATGCTTTATGCAGATTCCTTGTTAACAGAAACATAAACAGATTATATTTCTGCTGAAAGACAATTTTATACATATGCAAGTTCTCCTCCCAATACTGCTCACACAGTTCTGGAGGAGAAATATTTCAAGTACCTTCACCTTCCACTCTACCTGTTTCAGTTGCAATTTAAACCAGCAGTAAAAGCTAGTTTGAACAGCCACCTCTTTAGGGATTTCCATATTCCTTGTTCCTCTCTAGGAGCACAAATCTAATTTTTTACGTTTGTGGTTTTTTTTTCTTTTTCCCCAGAAATCTTACAGGTATAATCACATGGTTTTTGATCTTTTGAGAGTGGGTGGAAAGAAAGTAAATTCACCATCTGCTCTTCTCACCCTCTTAAGTATTAGACTGTTATTTTACACTTGTCTCTCAACTAAACATTTTTAGCTCCATTGCCTTGGACTTTCCAATAATTCATGCCTTATTGCATATATACACCTTCAGGAGAGTAAATGGGTGCCAATGAAGAATTTGCATACACTAAAATACAGACTTCAAAGCAGAAAAGTCACAGGTAGTTAAAACAAAGGTAAGCCCTACAAAAAATGAACAACAAAAAAAAATCAAAAGTAAACTAATCATTTCTCCACAGAAACTGTTATAGGGCATGGTTATTTAATATCTTTCTGTTGCAGAAAAAAAATCCTAGAAGATGGAGGTCATGATGGTCATCTGTGCCCATTACATAATCATCACATCTTTCAGGGATACCGAACTCCTGGTAACTCACAGGTGCATTTGTGAGTATTTTTCCACACAGGATCCCAGAGCACAGGTTTATTGTAATTTACTATGCTGCAGATAAGATTTTTCATATCACAATAAGATATAGTGAAATTTTTCATATACTGTTAATGCATTATACTATAGTACAGCAGAAAAGGATCATATTAATATACCTTCAGTTCTTCAGAATCTCTATTAAATTTAGTATACTTTTTTAACATCATATCAGGTAGCATCATATTACCACGCATTATACAAACTCTTGCATTTATTTTAATGCTGTAGCTTACTATAGCATTTTGCACTCTCATTATAATAAATATTGGGGCATATTTACACAAATTACTCTAATGCACACTCAAAGTTCATTTTAAGGTTTGTTCACCCTCACATACTCCAACTTTTCAGTACAAACCTATGAAGGTGATTAGCACACCATATTCACTAACCAGATCTCCTATGTGGGTTTTGACGTTATCTAATGTTCTCTTACAAGAAAGAGTAATTATATTCAGTGAAGGTATATCACAAGTAGGCTATAAATCATGGGAAAATACTTAGAACATCAAATTAAGGGCAAATTATTTTTACAGTTGTTTATGATTTTCTGGAAATAAAGGATATGGGAACACAGCAAAAATACTAATAATTTCACATTACAATTATCAGTCATATTTATGCATACACACGTCTGCATTTACACATACAATTCATTGAGAAATTCAAAATATTGGCTTTTCTTTGTATGCTGTTCCCTGCTTCACAGTCTTTGCAACACCCAAGCAATACATTCTCATGAGGTAAACACCTAAATAGAATAAACATCATATGGATGATCATTTCACCTATTCATTATCACATGATCCCCCTCCATCTGCTCGACAATAGTATTAGAAAATTTCTTAAACTTCCTGTCTTAAATGCCATAGAGGCACTTAGAAGAAGAAAAAAATGAGACTCTATGCTCATCTGGGCCCTAAAAATCACCAGATATGCATAAATACATATTTATCCTTTTTATCTTCCAAGTCTAATATGGCCCTGGGCAATTTTCTTTTCCCAGCTATATACGTCAACCTAATCAATGCAAAATGAGGCTATTATATCTCCTATTAAGAGAATATGTTTCTCAAAGTCAAAGCAGACAAAAATGTTAATTACTTGCGAAGAACATGTATCATTTTATTTTATTCTAACCATAAGCACACCCTGCAAAAATATTTATTAGAATACCTTCTCAAAGTTACAAAACTTACTTAGCAGGCTTTATTATCTGAAATACTGTAGAAAAAAATATGATATCCTATTGAAAGCAAAGTAGAAATTTATGAAACGAGAAAAAAATGTTCGAAAGAAACAGAGTTACAGTAAACTATATGTGTATTTATTAATTACTTCTCCCAGAACAACAGAAGGTTATGAGTGATTGTTTTTCACTTTCCAACCTTCTATACTTCCATTCCTCTTTCCTCTACATTGTTACTCCAAGGACCTGGGCTCATAATATGTTTCTTGACCTCTTTAACCTATTTTTCTCCAAGTTGCATCTCAAGTTTCTCAAAATTCTGAAGCTTACCAGAAAACCTTTCTTCTGTCTAGACGTGCTTTGAGTAGATCCTTACATCCTTCATAAATAAACTGAGATTCCAAGTCCACATTTCTAAAACTTTGTAAAACTCAACATCTGAAAATAGAAAACTTTCAGATTTTTCTCCTACGATATCTCTCTGCATTTTATCCAATCTTCTTGTCAAACTGCTCCTACTGTTTAGCTCCTTCTGATTTTTAAATTCTAACATTTTCTCACACCCTGGGACAATATTTTCATTCAATTCACCTAGTATGCTTGGATTATTTATTTCATTACAGTTCAATTTGTAATAATATATAATTTAATATATTAATTTAAATACATATTTCTAAATGGACAGCTCAGAAGTGTAAAAACTACAACAATAGATAATGGGTCAGAAACTTTCTAGGTATTATAGGCACGGAGAAATACTACTTCCAAAAAGGCAGAATTTGCTACTCAATACAAAAATGAAAGGATTTAAACCAAACGGCCTTCTAAATAATTCTGCAAAAATCATTATATGTTAATTACTTTTCCACTTCATGAAGCAAAGTCACAAGTTCATGTGATTTTTCTTCAATCATAAGTTGAAAATAAAAGCTACCTATGAGACATAAAACATAATGGAAAAAAGTACAGCAAGCAACTTCAAGCAACATGTGCAGTTAAATACTGCTCTTGCATATTCACAAGTTTTCAGAGCAGCATTTAACTCAGTCTTCTCAATTTATCATAGAGAATCATGGCAAGACTCTTACACATGTGGGGTTTTTTTTAATTTATAATTATATTAAGTTGTTCCCAGTGCTTAATTGAGGTTATAGATTTCAATACTATCATAGAGAAGAGCAGCAACATTTCAGTACATCTTTCTTTAGGACAGGGATACTCACTTGCTGACTCAGGATCAGATCCAACTGACAAAACAACTTTTCTTCCCCTTGAGAATGCTGAGGCCCCAGAAGTAGGCCCCTTAAAACTGTCAAAATGACTCTGAATTCTGTAGGCATCAGCTGCATACACTGATGGGCTTTATCAACTCAAATACAGTGTTACATTTCTCTCTCCCATAAACACTCGACTGGGAATAAGGTAGAGTCCCAATATTCATTCTGCCATTCCTCTTCTGGTGTATGTGCCTGATTACCATCTTCCTGCATGCTCCCAAGTTTTGTTAGAAATCTGTTTTACATTTTTCACTTAGAGTCTGGTTGCCTTAACAGACTACACAGAAGATACCATAGCTAGGCGATTTCGTACCTCATTGAGGCAGGAAGTTTCCATTCTTATCTAAATTATGGCTATTTAGAAAAAAAAGTTTACACACATTCCACGTACTCTTGGAAGGCTTCCATGCATTGTGTTAGGTCTGCCTTATTTTCTCAGAACTACAACAAACCTTTCTTTTGACATTTTAGTTCATTATTTAGTTGTGTTAACCGGAAGTTCATCAAAACAAGCACTAGCTATGGTTCATCATAAAAAGTCATTTAAATAAATCTATGAAACTGTTATATTGGCCAAAATACCTAGAGAAGAATTCAGAAAATTACTTACAAGGGCAGAAGAATACAGCAATACTGATTTTTTGTCCTGGATCAAGGAATCCAGTCTGTGGACTAATTTTAAAAATACCATCTCCTGTATTTTTGCCCACATCATCACAATTCAACTTCCACGTCAACTGCTGCCTTGAGGTATTCTTCAGGTCAAGCTTCTGCAAATATTTGCAGAGAAAGGAGGTTATAATGAAAGACGAAGAGCAGTAAACATCGTGATACCTTTCACACTTCTCTGTCCTAAGCATTCTTCCTGCATCAGATCATAGTGAAAGCAAGAAAGCACTAGAAAGCAATAAAGAACCCAGTTTATTACATCTGTAAGGTGAGAAGATGAGTATGCCTATCAGCACAGACTAGATGCTTTCCAGTCACTCATCACATTCACAAACAGCAATACTTTCTTTCCAGAATGGAAAAATCTTATTTACATGAGGTAAACAGAACAAAATGTCACGGTGGGAGTGCTTAGACAAACATAAATGAGGAGTTTTTCCTGATGCAAATGAAGACCAGCAAGCACTAAACACATGGCTCATGACATCTAGACTTACAAATGGGTACGTTGAAAAAGCAAGTTCAGAACAGGTTTTCAAAACCCATTCTTTCAACTCAATAAGATGACAGTGGAAACAAAACAAACGAAAAAAAAAGCATTCCTTTATCTCAGGGTTACTCTTTCAATTCGTAACACATCCATAGCTAAGAAAAGGTCTTGACTTTGTATTATCATTGTTTTGTGAATATTTCAAAAAGTTTCAAGTGTTGTCATCATTGCCAAAACCCATATTTTATTTTTTTTTTATAATTTCCAAACAAAGCCTTTGGCAATTAGAAACAATAAATTATGTTATGGCCTGTTTCGCATTCATACAGTCAAATTCTTTATGTTCCAAAACAGAATAGCTGTGGCTGTTTAGTGCCTCTTTCCCATTAAGCCCTAAATCATGACCAGAAATTTTTTGGGAGAGTGCCAGTTGGCACAGATCAGTACCATATAACGTACTGGCGCAGCAATTGAACTGTATGGACCACCATGGCACAATTGCCCTCCTGCGCTGTCACTGTCTAGTTTACTAGTATAGACCGAGGCAGAAAATCTTCAGAAGTAAGCTATTTCTTAAACAATTCATGGTCAGTTTCTCTTAGTGCCCATGCTTTCTCATGTATCAGAAACTCAGGATAATCCCAATTTTGAGTTTTGGAAAAATTTCTAGTGATCAAAAGACAATCATAAAATCAAAAAATGAACAAAATGACAACAGGAAAACTTCTAAATTTTTAAACCATATATTTGGAACATGACTGAATTTTGAGTTCCAAATCTGTATTCTTTTCCCAGTCATTTTTGAGTAATTAAAAGCTACAGCCAAGAATAACTATAGCAACTGTTGTGATTACGTACCTGAGAATTCTGTCTTTCAGCAGCAGTATGTATGAAATGTATACCGCTTGAATGTTGTGCAAATTTAAGTTCCATTGACGAGAACTCCAATGGTGATTTAAGTACTGTTGGAGAAAATAATTTAAGATGTTTATATGGCACTATTTTGACAAATATTTCCTCAAGGTCCCTTAAAAAAAAATAAAAAAAAATCATTGTTTCCGCACAAGTTTAACAGAAATGTTTCTCCCCTTGCTTTAAAGCTGCATTTTCTTTCCGTTGTTCCCATACTATATACATAATTACTGTAATTTAACTTTCTGTCTTATTATGACCCTTTAGTAACATTAAAATTATTTAAATGTTTTATCTACCAGACTTATAGTATCTCTCCTTCTTATAAAGATGTTATAAACAGAGAGCCACATGATCTTTATGTAGCAGATGAATGCATTTACACTTGTGACTGTAATCATCAGAAAAGACTTGAAAGATTTTATATAAGAAGCAGCATTTATCTTAATTTCATATAGCTGGAACAACAAAACCATGACAAAGTGAGGGTTTAGAAAAACAAAAGTATATGCTCCCAGTCTCATTTTGCTTCTTTGATTAAACACTGGAAATTAACCTAGCAAACATACAGTATCCTCTGAATAAAGTCTTCTAGTTTGTTTCACACTGAGCAAGGAAGTATGTTGATCACTCTCTTCTCTCCCAAAAAGCCCAAAGGATTTCCTAATCGCATATCTCACCTTATGTAAACATCAACACTATCCATCTATCTCTAAAGCACAGGTATATAAACTCTATAAACTAATACTGTTTCAAAGTAGAAACCTAATCTGCTGGAATGCTTCCAACAATATGCAACTATGTCATTCATTAAGTCCTCACCTCTCACGGAAACTGCCTGTACAAGGAAAACACAGCACGACTGAAAGACTGGGAGGGAAAGGAAAGGAAATTACCTACCCCACAAAAAAGATTATCGGAATGATTATTAGGGGGGAAAGTCAGCTCACATAAGGTCATTACATTGATAATGTGTCCTCTTCTTCTGTGTCTGGCTGAGGTAGGGCTTTTGTCTTTTCCAGCTGAGTTTTCGGTTTTGTTGTTGGTTATTTTTTTCCGCTCTCAGTGCTTTCTTACATACTAATAAGCAGTCTCCAAGGGAAAAGTCTTACAAGTATTTAAGTAAGAGACCTGCTTTCCTCCACAGGTACTGAAACAGTCTACAAACTGTGTTTTTTAAAAAATACCAAAAAAAAGATTCACAATGGACTGAAAGCATATTGACTACACTGAAGTTAAAAGACTGGGTTGACTACTCTTAAGATTATTGTGATTCTTTTCTCAGGGTGAACAATCCTGAGTACAAACATGGCATATAAGCTATTGATTTAAGTGCCAACTGCACTATCCTGTGCAGTCTGAATACCAGTTAACTATAAAAACTGTCACAGGGGAAAAAAGATAAGAAATTATAAGACTGGAAAAAAATGTGTAATAAAGCACACAGCAGTGAGAATTAGGCGTATTTGTCAAATCAAAACTTAGAACTTGCAAGATGCATCTTACCCACTTTTAGTTTTTAAAGTGATACTCTGAAATGATGAATCAATAACAGACATATTTTTTAGGTTGTCAGAATGTAATAAAATTATCAAGTTCTTTTTTAACAATAAAAATAATTTGGCTAGTTGCCTGCATCTGTATGATTATGTGAAATATTAAGTGGTCAAGACATTTATTTAGACTTCTCTCCTTCCTCCCTGCCCATCAAAATTCCCAGTGAGAATGTAATTCCAATACTCAAATTTAAATAGAAGCCATGCTTTATTTTTTCAACTATTACTTAGAATTGAAAGTATTATATATTCACTTGAATATTATGATTACTTGTTGTTGGCCTATACTGGTACTTCGAAGAAATTCTATGTGGTAGAAGTACAAATTTGTGATAAAATTTACATAAGATTATTAGCGAGACTTACCAATTGTGTCAATTCATTATTCCAAAAAGAAAGGGAAAAGGAAAGAAGCATTTTATTTTTTCTTCAGGTTACATAAATCACTTCTGTACTACAAATTTGTCACTTTGATTCATGAATTTTTACTTAGAGACATGCTTTCTAATAATCTCCTATACTTATGTACATTTATCTTTATTCTACGTGCTTTTAAACTAAATATATTTAGAAGTGTTTAATATGAATTTACTTCCATCACAGGATCTAAAGAAGGGCTCTCAGATACCCTTTGATATCTTAAAAGATCACAAAAGTAAGACTTAAGTTAAAGCCCTTCAGAAAAAAAACAAACCCATAGATAAAACCAAATAAATTGGAGTTGCTTTTACCCCACATTATGCATTTAATTGGCCCAGCCTCCTTCATTGCTCCCAAGATGTTTAAACATTACACAAACATCATTCCAGGAAGACACTTTGCACTTAAATCTTATCTCAAATAAAAAGTGACTCCATATTAAATACTGAGATGAGGAAACCTAGTGGATATAAGGATCAGACAGGAGACTAAAGAGAACCACAAATTATTTTTAAGAAAAGCAGAGAGGAATCATTTAAGATATCAATTTCTTGCTGCAGGCAAATGGCCTGTAACTTTGGCCATTAACAAATTCTGACAGGCCAGAAGAGTGCAGTTCTGCATATAAAAGCAAACAGAAGCAAGTGGACTAAATTACCATGAATTCTCTCAGATGGGATCATGGCCAGTCAGAGGCATTTTAAAGGAATTTTAAATATAGTTAGAGCTCCTAGTTTTGACAGGGTAAGTCTAGAAAAAAAAGAGAGTATGAATGACATACTGCTTGTCTACATTCTTCAGATGACCTGCTGTAAGTACTGGGGTCTGCATGACAAGGTCTAGAAATACTAATGAATGGGTAGAAAGAAAAATGAGTTTTGGTAAACTAATTTTTATATAAGGCAAATGGCTATTAAAGAAATAAATCCCAGCACATCATATTTATGTATAGAAAACTCCGCTTTACACGTATTTAAAAATACCAATCAAAATCTGAATATTTTGCAAGTTTCCAAAACATTTACAAACTATCAATTATCAACCAAATTTAAGTAGCAATTCTCTGCTCTTAGAATGCAAGCAAAACCAAATCTAAGTATCTACCATCTGCTCATGTCCCTAGTTTACCTACCAACTGCTTTAATTCTACAGAATGGAACAGCCACAGTCACCGCCTGCAGCCGAGGAGCAACGATGTGCTTTACAGATTCAACAGAAGTTGCAGACGCGGAGCTTGGCTGGGTCAAGGGGAAGTCAGCTCGAGGAGTATTAACTGGAAGAGTGAAGTCATATGCTGCCACCTAAAGGGCAAAAATATCATTGTGGATCACTTTCCCAAAGAAATTGTAGGTACTTCTTGAACCGTCTAATTGGTATTACTATTTTAGAAGAATTATTGAAATTAACTCAGGACCCGATCACAATATTAATAGGATGGCTGTTTATTAGGACGTAGTTATCAGTCCTTTAAGTAAGCAGCCGCCAGATATTTTTTCCCCTCACCAAGGGAAAAACTGTATTCCCCAAAGTATCAGGGTTATTAGCACAGCTACAGAGAAGGCTTCTTGTAAATTGCTGAGTTGTAGCCCTTTCCGAGTGCTCTCCTGAGCGGAAAAAAAATGGAATTGTGGCCCAAATGCATAATAAGCACAAGCAAAGAGGATGAAACAAAGCTACATAAACTCTCCGTTTCACAAACGTTGAAGAGAATAGGTCATCTACTGCAGTATAGCCAGCATAAGCAAACGGGGCTCCAAGATCGAGGTGGAGCATGGGACAAAACTGAGAAATCTCAGAAGAAAAAAAAAAAAAAAAAAAAAAAGAGTTTTAAAATCATTGTCATTGAACCCCACTGAATTCCAGGAGTCTAAATTCAAGGGATTTTGATCCCAGTTTTCTCTCTACAATCACATCCCCAAGCAAACATGGCTTAGAATCTGAAGATAGCTTCTTTTATACAAAATCATATTTTCTGAGTATTAAGAGGCCAAGTTTATTTTGCGGTGAACTTTCAAGGAGGTATCTCCTACCTCTCCGTCTGTCTTTCCATGGGTCAACACATTAGAGCAATATTTTATATTTTATATAAAATTAATGCATAAAAAATAAACAAGCACAGTTGTCAGGTTGATCAGGGGTATGTGAGAGTAGGAAAAAAACCTAAGTTATTTTCATAAAAAGACATGTCCCTAAAATTACAGTACTTGCTTTCACAGTACAACTTCACAGGGAGTTGCAAGTAAATCAGCAAGCTAATTTATGACTCAAAATTAAGTTAAAACATTTGTAAAGGATAATACTCTTGTATTTATCATATAATAATATGCAGACTGTTCAAATACCTTGAAGCATTTAAAGTCATTGAATTTTTGTGTAAGGACTGATTTTAAAGTTTCTTTATTTACAGCAATAACAACATACAGATTCAGCAGTGACAAAAGGAGAGAAAATGTAATGCACATTAGAAAAAAAAAACCAAACACTTTTATTCAAATTTAAACCTAAGAGCAAAACCAAGGGTTTATGTCCTGCAACTGTAAAAAATATACATTCTCAACCTCCTCTCAGATTTAACAAGCTTTTCCTTAAAACATACTTAAATCTTCCATGCAGTCTAAATTCATCAGGTTTATATCACAGATAAGCAGCTTTCCACAATGAATAACGTAGCTAGTGTTCAAAGCCATCATTCAAAACACTGAAATAAAACTAAATCTTTCCCATGTATACAGTCAGAGCTGATGCATCAGCAATACCCTGTAATTCCACAGCTGCAGATTTTCCATAGAATTCATTTCTTACACCATGAATTCTGTTCTTTCATTTAAAAAAAAATATTACATCATTAAAAACGGCAAAAAAAACCCACCTGTCACTTCTCCACAAAAAGCTTAAGCAATAAGCTCTGACAGGTGTGACTTGCTCTATTTATCTCAATCAAAGGTCCTTGTAGGCTTCATTATTACACAGCTGTGTATTTTGTCTTTTTTCCAAGATGCTGGAATTTGTTATTTTCCAGCAGGGTAAAAAATAAATTAAAAAATTAAAAAAAAAAATCATTTTGACGCAGTACACTCCTGCACCTTGCTTTTCCTGCTTCCCTTACCAGCCCATGCATGACACTGCTGCTAGCAGGTGGATCATCCTGCCTGGAGAAATATAGTGTCAGCTGAGGAAGAAAGATGAGCAAATATTTAAAGTGAAGACATGCTGCCTGTTTCCCTGGCACAAAACCAAAGGAATGAGGTGCTCCTCACTCTTACCTCGACAGGTAGCTTGCAGAAAGAGAGCCATGGTCAGAAAAGCCATGCTTCTATGCTTCTTGGACAGTACGATTTAAAACTCAGTTCAAAATAATCACGGCTAGCAATCAATCAATAAATAATATTATTAGTACTAATTCTTAGCTCTGTCTCTAGATAGCAATGAGAGAACTACATGACATTTGGCCAGATAGTCATGGGGTTTTTTGTTTGGTTAGATTTTTTGTTTGGTTGATTTTTTGTTTAAATCACCAGAATTTTTTTTTCTATTCGGCTCTGAAATGAGAACCCTGCCTAGCCCACCAGACCTTCAGGTGGCTAAACCTCCTAATACTCCACTGAAAAAAACCTAAAATTGAAGTGTCCCTCAAATAAAATTATATTAAAACAGTAAAGAAATCAGCATACAGCCTGTACACAATTACGATATTAAGAAGTATTTGCTAGCTTACCTATTTATAGATGGTTTTGTATACTGCTTTTGCTTACAGCTCTGACTTTCACAGCCAACAAACACCAAGGTTAAACTCTCCCCAGTGAGACGGAGAGCTGTCACCCTCTAACACCTTCTGAGATGCCGGAATAACAGGAAGGCACAGCCAAACCATGTCTGAGCAGCATCCTAACCTTATCTATAATGCATCAACTTCATTTTACCACTTAGAATATTGAGAGAATTATCTCAAAATTTTTTAGATATTGTTTTACAAGCATGCCAGTACACTTCATCTCTAAGAGCACCTTTTGATGTCACATACTAACTTTTAGTGAGAATTATAGGAGCTATTCAGACTTCCCATGTATTTACTTCATTTGTTGATTTGAAGCTTCTTGAGGCAGAAGGAAAGCTGTTGCCAAGTTGATTTTTAGCAGGAGAATTCAAGATTGCAGTCAAGACTAAATTACTTGAAACCTTACATCAATAATTCAAGTTGCTTTAATAAAATTTTAAAGCATATTAAAATAATTTCATGCTTTTGTGATTTTTTAAAAATCAATACTTCTGAATTATTTTGTTTTAGTTTTTCCTTAGTTCTAGTATATGCTTTCTCAGCAAGAACATCAATATAGTGGGGTTTTGTTGGTTTATAGGATAGTGTTGTCAGTAATGACTACAACAACAGCAGGAAGTTTTAGTAGAACCAGAAGGCGGATGGAAAATAATGTGACTCAATGGGATACAGAAGGTTTGTAGCAGCTGGGAGGTAAGCTGGGTAAGAGCAGTTGTCCAGAAAATTGTGATGAGATCAGAGAAACAGCTGCTCAAGTGCAGAGGCAGGAAATAGCACTTGCGATCCTGAAACCTGAATAGTGGAAGCACAATATACGGAGAAGATTAGAGTATTTCCAAGACTGGAAAGTCAGGAAAGAGAAGGAAGAAGTCTGGTGAGAAAAGAGGGAAATCTAGATGAGGCAGAATGATAAAGAACTTGGATCCCCTGCAGGATGTTTTAAGAATCAGTAACTACTAAGAGCTTCTGATCACAATTAGAGATACAGGTACTTGGACCACTTTGTTAACAGAACTATGTTTTTTATTAGTGTTTTACTTTGCAGGAGTTAAAGAAAAGCTACAGCATCCTGGGGAGTACATATAATTCCAGATGCTTCCTTTAGTCATGCCATACTGGGCAACACATTTAGTTTTCAAAGATATCTTCATTTAACACTAGTCAGTGCTATTGCTGCCAGCTCTCAGTGCTGCACTAACTCCCAGTGATATTAACTTGACCACCAGTGGGTTGTACGTTGTATTTGGGCATGCCTTGCCTAGCAATCAGTAAGCTGCCCCCTGCCACGCAGGCAGTGATAGACTAGGAGCAGAAGGGAAGCACTGGCTGTACCGTGAGCTAAGCCAGCATCGCGGGCAAAGGGAGACTGTGAGCACATGGAGAGAAGGGGAAACTGAAATAAAGACATTTCATTAAAGCAGTGCTTATTAGTCAGTTATGAGGTATAAGGTGCCCCAGGAAAATTTCCTTTTTGAAGTTCTTTATTCCTTTACTTCTGAAAGAAGTTGTTCTGTTTGCGAAAAATTATTCTTGAGACTGAAAAAACACTAAGACCCAGACTGAAAAATTAAAGGATGACATCAGAAAACCCTATAGAGAAATCTGTAATCAATAGCTGCAATATATTCTACAGATCTTTACATTATTTTAAGAGCAGTCACAAAACAGATTTAGTCAAATGTATGCACTATTTTTTTTCAAATTTATATCATAATTAGAGCAGACTACCAACTAGTGCAACTTTGTCTTCAGTTCAGTTGCCACATCACCAGTATCAAATGACAGTTGGAGATGCTCATCAATAATAAACAGTAATACTGAACAGTAGTTCAGATGACAAGTGAAATTAAAAGTCAAGAACCATCCACTATTTCAGTAGTCTTCAGAAATATTAATTTAGTTAATCACTTGAATTTACAGCAGTGTCAGTAGCAACATTTCTAGTCTTAATCCATCCTGCAACTTGACAAGGAAAGAAAATAGTAATAGAGCTCAATTGTAACAATGGGAAACAGTGTACTGGGAAGCAAATAAAATCCCTGGTTTGATAGTTGGGAGTGGAGGTCATTTAGGATTTGAGAGAGTTGATATTTCACTAGTCCTGAAGGTGGACGACTGACCTTCCACTGTACTTTTCCACTATAGTGGAGAAAGGAGCACTTTGTATAGCAGCACCATCACCAGATAAATCCAATGCCATAAGCAAGAACAGAGCTGACAGATCTCAGATTATAAGCAACTGTATGCTTTTAGCTACTGAGATTGAAGGAGAAAAAAAAAAAAAAAAAAACAAAAACCAAAAAACTGCATCTGCTATGTAGATTAGAAATATCTCTATTAAATACTTGACAAGACTGAAGTAAATTTTTTTTATAAAAATAAATTGAAATTGAGGCCTCGGAAGTTAAACTATTGTTACCTGTAAAATATTATACATAGTACACACCCTTGTATCATCCATAGAACAATATTGCTAGACCCTATTTTACTATTTGTAGATGCTATTTATCATTTTTAAATCAGTACGTTTGTGGCGTTCTATTTTTATAAAACTCCTAACTGAATTTTCTATATAGATGCTGAAGCAAAAAAAAAAAAAAAACCAAAAACAAAAAACCAAACACTTAAAAAAATTAACCACTAGCTTAACTAAGCTAAAGTATTAGTTGTACCATCATTACCTTGTTCCCATCTAATGCAGAAACAGAGGGAACTCCTCAAAAGTAAGTATATTCTATTTCAAAGTAATCAGATGATATAATATGAAAAACAGGAAAGAATGGAAACAGAGATTTGGAAAGTTCTTACAGAAGCGCATTACAATTTTAGCAACCATTTACTTTCTCTGTTTGGTGTTATATCTATGGCTTACTAGAAGCTAACTGGCAGGTACAAAGCAGCGTTTTCCTTCTCATTTCTATTAATCTTTCAATTAGGACAAAAAATTCAAATTTTAGGTGAATACTTATGATTTTAGGCTGAAAAATGTTCTTTAAGAGAATGCTGCCAAAACAGGTTGCTTTTGTAAATGAAATATGCATCTCAGAGGACTTTACTGGTAAAATGAAAATCAAAACTAAGTAAGTTTCGAAGCTTGGCTGTAAGAACAGTAATAATATATTCCTACTCATTAGAAGTTCAATCACTCTTTTCCCCACTTGTGTTTTACATGGCTCTACACTATTTTATGTACTACTTTTTATTTAAAAGGGAAGCTAGCTTTTCCACATTCCAATTTCATCATTTTAAGCCACAAATCTATATTCCTTTCTATTATTAACTGGTTTGAATTGCACATTTAGCAAGAGACAGCCACAAACAAATACTGTTATAATTACTAAGAGCCTTAATACTGGCCTTAGTGAAGCCATAATATTGTCTTTGGAGCAACAACATGCTGTTATAACACAATTTTACAATGCATAAATGTGATTGACAGATGACATGGCCCTTTGGGACAGAGCAAAACATTTCTGGTGATGCTTGTCCAACCCCTTCCTCAAGAGTCTTCGACAATGGAGATGTCTTCTCAAGTAATTTATTCCAGTATTTGGCTCCTTTTGCTACAATGAGTTTTTATATACAATCTAATCCACCTGGCATAATTTAAAGCCAGTACCCATCACCTGCCTACTGCAGTGAACAAGCATATATAAATTATATTCCACAGAATATTGGAAGTTAGGGAGTTTGGGTGGTTTTTTGGTTTTGTTTGTTTGTTTGGGGGTTTTGACTGTTTGTTTAGTTGGGGGGTATTTGTTTGTTTGAGGGGGTTGCTTGTTTGTTTAGTTGGGGGGTTGTTTGTTTTGGGGGTTTGGGGGTTTGTTTTTGGTTTTTAAACACAGTTTGTGCTTTCTGGACTTCTGATCATTTCTATTGCTTTCTTTTCAGACTTTCTTTCCAAGGGAAATTTTCCCACTTCTTTAAGTGTGGCATTCCAATTGGGAAAAGTGTTCCAGCTGAAGTGTTATCAGCACAGATTAGAATAATTATTTCACTTGCTTTATTGACATTATTCTTATTTCTATAAATCAGTATGGTGACTGCCTCTACTCTTAATTCTTACTCAGCTTGTGATCTACAATACCGTACACATAGATTACTCCGACAGCATTATCTAATCTTGTATTTCTATTATTGATCCTTCCTACCTAAATTAAAACGTCAGCCTTTTTCCTTACTGAGTTTCTCTCCAGTTAAACAACAGGTCACTGGTGATATTCTGTACGTACCATTTTGCAAGTAATTGCATACTTTCCTAACGGTCTATTTAGTATAAATCTGACTACCTTGCTTATGGGAATGTTGCATCAGGCAGCATCAAGATACTTAAATATATGACATCTACTGCTTCTCCCCTAACCTCAAGGCCTGCTATGCTATAGGAGGAAATTAATTTGGTTTGAAATAGCTCATTTTTTATTAATCTGTTGACTCATATTCTGTCAGAAAAAGTCATCTCAGAGCAGTGAATGTGCTATTAATTCACACACAGTTATTTCACAGTAGCTTCCATGTGTAAACAGAATCTAAACCAACAGTAAAAATAGGAAGAAAATCAGCGTTACCAGATACAGCCTGTAATATGCAAATATTATTTGAATTATGTTTCGAATACAGGAATTCCCTTTTATTCAAAAACTAGTGCTGGGGGGTGGGGTGAAAAAAGGACATTGTTGACCCTTCCAAGATGCATTGTCTCTGATTTTATTTTTTTTTTTTTTTTTTAAGCAAATGCAGCTAATGCAACTGGTTTATGTGCTATAGGAGTGGTCCCCAGCTTCTCATTCTGAAGCCCATTCACAATATCAGAGACTAAGTTCTCTTTCAGTTCATTGTTCCCCAAATATGTGGAAACCCCAGATTCTCCATTGTTAAAGCATTGTTCAACAGATTTAGGTTTAAAATTTGCTACAGCACTCTCCATTCACACCTACTGCCAATAAAATGCCATTTTCCTGATGTAAAACTAACCCATAAAGTCTCATATCTTCAATTTATTTCCCTCAAATAGCTCAATCAGAAAGCAACTTTGCCAATCTTTATGACACATAAAACTCCTCTACTTTCGCTGTCCCTCGGTCATCTGAGAGCTAAAGCATGAATAGCTGCAAAAAGAAAATGGCTGCCACTTTGTTGGCTTATTTTATGAATGTGTAGTACGACATTTCAATTTCAGTTTATATCCTTTCCATTTTTAAGCCATTGAGAAAGTGCACTTTCTTTGTGTATGCAAACATTTAAGGAAAGCAGCGGAAGTTATATAAGGTTATTTCAGAACTTCTTTTCTTAAGAGTTGGATTACTATTATAAAACTATTGCACACACTAAAATGCGCACCTAAAACATCTATATTCTTTCACCACACAAATATCACAGATCATGATTTTAATTTAGCATAATTACCACTGCCCCATACACCTACCTCTTTTGGCGCGAAGGACAGCAAACATTGCAAAGCTGACCTTCCCTTTAAGTTAACCGAATACAAATAAGGCTTTGAAGAACAGCAGTCAACCACTGTCAAACAAAATTTAGAATCAAATTACATATGTTATTACAGTAACCATCAACTTTTTAACAGTTGCAGTACTTCTAAGTGGTTTCCAGCATAAGGTATCTACATATCTGTATGGTAAACATTTCTCAAAAAGTTACAAATGAATATAGAATTTCTCAAAAGGATTCTGGAGGTAATTTTGAGAAGTGTTAATCACCAGCAACTTTAATGAAAGTTATTGATTTGGGAGAAAACGATATTTCAGAAAAAAAACCCAAACCATCACTGTTATTTACCTTTGAATAAAAGCGTTAGGCAAAAATAGTTGACTAAATAATGAAAACTAATACCACAGAGAGAAAAACAGTTGGGTGAAACTGTTTTTCTAAATGATTTTTAGGCATAATCTACACTGCAGAATTCTACCAGTATGGCTTGTGTCATTTTTCAGACTTTCACGTCCAATTTTAAGGCATTGGCAGAAGCATGGGTTTCCAATAAACAAGGTAACATTTCTCTGAGATAAATACTCATTCTGGAACAACAGGATCTGTATTCTTCCAGTATTCGCTACTTGAACAGTACTGGACCTGACTGGATGTCCCATTATTTGTTTCAAGTACACAATCTGATCTAGAAATCATGTGCAATGAGTCAATATCCATGCTGGCTAGTTGCCTGTTGTAGACAGTCTTATAGTTTTCTTCCAAGTTAAGATGACTGACTAGGAGCCCTCACCTTCACTTTGAGGTCCACCACATGGTAAGAAAACCCCTCTGTTCCTGTCAGAATGTTTTTTGCCATTGTCCACATATATTTTTACAGAAAGATACAACCAAATACTGTCTTGCAAAAGAGAGTCCTGATTTCCAGAGCTCACAGGGACAAGAGGCCATATAAGCATAGCTGCAAAATTCTCTCATGAATAATGATATTGGAACAGCAAAGGAGATGTCAGGACTGAAGTAGAAAAGGGATGAGCAACAATGAGCGAAGGATAAGAATCTGTACCAGTTCTATCAAGAAACAAAGAATAGGAACCTAATTCCACATATTGCCCCAATGTCCTTCTGAGTTGGGCATCATGCAGAAGAGAGGTCCTGTCATTAACATGTACAGACACCCTGTACCATTAGGAAAAAGAGAAGTACAGACCCTTATACTGATGATGAATTAACTGAAGGGTAAACATTGTCCAAGGAATGGGTAAAAGTCCGTTAATGGGAAATTAGTATAGTTGTTTGCCTTTCTTTGTTTGGTTTTTTTTTGTTGTTGTTGGTTTTGGGTTGGTTTATTTTATTTTAACTGGTCAGCAGGTATTCAACTTTTTTTTTTTTTTTTTTTTTTAAAAAACAAACCTTAGCAACTATAGGAAGAAAAAAAAAGTAAAAAAAATTCTACAGGCAACCTGACATTTTATAGGCAAACCAAAATGTATCCTCTTACTTTATACGAAGCAGCACTTTTAAAATAATTGTTTTAGGGTTTCTTAAATCAGAAAATTTGTATATAGTCTGACAGATTTTCTCATAGCATTATCTATTCTTTCACAAAAAATCTGATATAGCAAAAGCAAATACCCGAATGGTCATTAGCATTCAGTTTAAAATCCTTATACTTAGAAAAATCAAACTCCACTCTGGTACGCGCTTGTCCTTTGTTCTGCAGCAAAAAGGGAACTGATTTCGTAGAACCGACATAAACACCACCAAAGTCAAATAGTTCCTGTAAGTTTAAAGAGAAAAAAAATATGGGTTAAAGCACTGTGAAGTCAAGTTTATAACTGAACAGAATGTGAAAAATATAATTGTTCAAAGATTCACAATTTATTACACAACAGTCTTGGTTAATAAATTCTCTTGCATACCCCTTATCTTTAAAATCTTTCCAGGACATAAAACACAACAGTTTAGAATTCAATACATAAGTCCAGTTACACCATCAGGAAAGTTTTCATCATTCATTAAACAGATCAGTGGATTCCTTTCCCATTATTGCATTTTTTTTTTCCTATGACTACCTTGAAGAAATCCTCTCTAGTTTTGTTTTGTTGGGTTTTTTTGGTTTGGTTTTTTTTTTTTTTTTTTTACATACTTTTTCCAAATTGTGCAGTTCAAAAGCTAAAGCTGTAAGCTATCACTTAGTGCAACTGTTATATGTACATTTAGTTTTTAATTTCTCTTCCTAAGTTCTTCTCATTGACAATTTCCTCAGGAAGTTAGTATAGGAAAAAATGAAAAATATGAAGTAGGGATGAGCAACTTTGACATCCAGATAAAGCAAAACACTATCAGTCTTACCAATTGCTACAATTTCTTCATACTTACCACATCAATGTTTATTTCAGGGATCTCTACAAATCCACCAATCCTAAGCACTAGTACTCCTGAATTTCGCACTGCTACCTAAGTGAATGGATGACAGTGTGATTGTTAACAAGGTCATTTTAGCATAAGCATCTCACCAAATCTGGCATAATTCCATGAAAAAAAAAGTTTAAAAGACAAAATAAAACAAACAACCTATCCCACCGATATAGAGTAGAGAGAGACATTCAACACAATTTGTAACGAAAATATGAAAATAACTCTGCCCTTATAACATAATGCATTTTTGTTATGGAAATAAAAAGAGGTAAAAAAATGCCTTCATTTTCTAGAACATATATATACAGATTCCAGCGAGATGTGGCTTCAAAGAAGAACCAGTTATGCCTCTGTGACATATGATATCTGGGATAGTCATAGATGTCAATTAAAAAAAAAGGCAAAACAAAACACAAACCAACAAAGTTTTAGGAATGACCAGTAATCTTCAGACTGTTGCAGGAGGCTGTATCGCTAATGAACAGTTTTCTCCAACAGGAGAAAGCTGAGTGGATGGGTTAGATCTATTCAGCTGCTGGGAGGATTAGAAAGTATACCACAACACAAACTGCGTGACAGAGGTGATGGTACAATGTAGATACAATTGTTCTGAGCAATGCTAAATCTGTTTTAGAAGTGTAAAAAAAGAAATGGACACTAGGTTTAACAAGTGTAATGTAGTCAGAGGCAGAAGAGAGAGAATCCAGGATTAGAGTCAGAAAAGGTAGCAAGGATCAGCCCCATGATAAGCATCCTTTTTCCCATTTTCACTGCCTGACTATGGACAAGTTCAGGAATCAGGCATGCAGAAAAAATAGGATTAGATGTTTATTGCACTATTTATTATTAAATCAAATGTACTAGTAAATCTGTCTCTAAGATGGCCACAAAAAGAAGTCAAGAAATCAAAGCCACTGCAGTATACCAGTCCTACTACTCTATAGATCATAAAAACTGCAGATATGTCTACATGATCTTCTGAAGACAATCAGTCACACATTAGTTTCTCCAGCTTGTCAATGGTATAACATGAATCAGCTCAAAGTGAGAGGCTGTTTTGATTCTTCAGAGCAGGACTGAGACCAAAATAACAGAATAGGTTATAGCAGCTATCAACTGCTGAAAGAAAACCTTTTTTTTTTTTTTTCTTGAAAAACATTAGAACACTGGAGACAATCCAAAAGATGCTCAAATGTACACATATCTCCACATGCAAAAACAGAACATAACACTCAAAAGACAAAGTTCTTCCAGTTTTGAATACCTCCACTCTTGTATCAAAACTCATTTTTGCATTTGGAGTGAAACAGATTTTGAGATCAGCGTGGCCTCCCACAGGTACCACCCCTTCAGAAGGAGTGATCATCATTCCAGGCAGTGGGTTTGAATCAAGAACCTTCAAAGAAAAACATGAAACATTAATAATACTGAAAAAGGTGAGTTGTGTTGTGGGTTTTTTTTGTTTATACTGTTTAGTTTGGGGTTTTTTTAAATATACCAACATGTCTATCATGAAGATTTTATATTCTTACAAGGAGAACCTTCGAGACATATAATGCTAACTTGGATTTGGAAGTTTGGGGCAAAAATACAGGTAAAGAAAATAAAGTAACAGATTCCTTTATATGATGACTGTCAATTTCTGCTATGAAATAATTTCTGCACACCAGTTGGAAAGTTCGCATTCTGGTTTTCAGGTTATTTTAATAATCTCATGAAAACAAAGACTTGCTATCTAGCAAGTCTCCAGAATATTCTACAGAGCATTTTCCCAGTGATAGATACATTCATCGCTTCTTTTTTGCCATTCACAGCAAGAAGACAGGACATGGGATCCTAATGCCATAAAGTTCAGTAATTCAAGGAGTAAATATTTAGTTTACCCACAATTAGTCAGGACAAAATAAAATTGATTCTCTTTTAATGCACTCCAAACAGTTAACTTTTTAAAGAATAGCTACACAAGTGATAATGACCAAGACCAACCAGTTATCTCTTGGCTTAAGAGCAATAGTGGAGGCTTAAAAGGCTTGGTATGTTTGCTTGTTTGTCTTATTGATTATGCCGATTTTATTCTTTCAGGCCCATCCTGCTAGAGTGTAATAATATTACTTGTCATTACAATGCTCAGTTGATAAACAGAGAAATATGGTACAAATCAAAATAAAATAACCAAGTTTCTTAGTACCATAATGATGTAGTAACAAAAATTCTGAGGATTTTAATGGGAATTATTTTGCTTAACTAAATAAACACAGCAACTTATTCTGTGATCAGGAGAACTAATGAGGTTAGGTTTCCTTCTAATTCATGTAGTATGCCTTTACCCACTCTGGCACCTATCTCATCTCTTATCCAATTCATAAAACAGCTTATCTTCCTCTCAGACATTAGTCTAGCACAGTAATCACATTTGCTGTGACTGATCTGGTCTATGCATGCACTGACTGGGCAGCCAGTAAGAATAGGATGACTAGTTGGTTTGCTCTGTCTCTCAAAATATAAAAACATCCAAGCTTTAATTCCTACACCAGTAGGGGGTTCTACACCAGTAGGGGGTTCTACACCAGTAGGGGGTTCTACCCTCACCACTGGTTCTCATGAAACTTCCAGAGTCAATTAGACCATTATCACCTTGCTCGTCTGTCAGTCTATCTATCCATCAATCCAAATTCGACAGAGGGACAGAATTCCTATTCACATAAATCTTGTTTCTTCAGAAAACCAGACAAAAACTTAAGCAGGTGTGTATCTAACAACTGAGAACACAAAACTGTAACATGATCTGATAAAATGAATTCCCTTCTTCCTCCCCACCCCAAGAAATTAAATATGCTAAATAGTTTTAGCTTACTTGGAAGTATGCATGATTGTATCCTATGTTCTGAAGAATGGCTGTCTTACAAGTAGATAAACCCATTGGACTATGAACGAAGGGTATCCTTTGTTCCATAAACTGAACTTTAGTAGTGCCAAGCTATAAAAAAGTAGAAAAAAAAAGCAAACTGAATAGCATATTACTAAGTACAAATAAATAATTCAGCCTTATTTTCTTTTCATTACATAATGAGCCAATATATTTGTGGAAATGCATAAATTAGAAGTATTCAAATAGACAAACAGTTTAAAGGTGAGACAAGATTTACCCAAGGTATTGAGCTTATCTAGATTCAAAGTGAACAGATATAACCCCAAAGATATTTCCAAGCTAATTTCAAGACAAACACAAATATTTTAATTAATTTTAATTTAACAGCACAAGATCCATGATTTTTTGTAATCCTAAATGTGTGATCAGGACAAGATACTTCAGAGATTTTAATAGCAGTAGAAATTCCAATATTCTAATTTACACACATCCCGGTTTACATATGGCAATTTCCAATGCTTCAAAAGAAGACGAATAAAAAAACACTACTGGGAGGGGAAAAAAAAAAAAAAAAAAAGAGAGAAAGCAGGAACATCAAAAGGACGGAAGAGTCTTCTTGACTCCCAAAATGCAAGTTCTAGAGCATGCAGCCAGTAGAATACAGTAAAAAAAAAACACAAAAAAAAAAACAACCCACAACAAAAAAAAACCTCAAAGCCCAGAAAATACTGGTCCCTGGCACGTAATGTAAGGTAACAAGTAATTAATCTAAGCTGAATTCCACTGTTTAGAAGACTATCCAGAACACAGCTTTTCAAATTATCAAATACCAGGTTCAAATAACAATACAAAAATACGTTACAGCCTGTTGTTACCCTGAAGCTCCGAAACCTACCTTCCCACACACACCTTGATTTTTTCCCCTTTAATATATATCTAAAGAACTATCATACCACATCTCAACCTCTGTTCGGCTAAACTAAGGGGGCCAAGAAGAACAATTACCACATCATATATAAGGACAATTAAGTTGTGGTGCCAAAGGAAATATATCATCAAAAGCAAGAAAAAGGCAAATTGTCTTTTTCTTGCCCTCTCCACCATGTTTCTGGAGCAATATTTTTTTGTTAAACAAGTCAAATAGAAGCCATATGAAATTAAAATAATTTTGTGAATACATGATAATAGAAACGTATTTAAGAAATTACTTGTTTAAAAAAACCCACACATTTTGCTTCTCTAAATCTGCTGTATGACGTGTTACCTTTGCAAAACATTTCAACTTAATTGTGTTTCCTTTATGCACACACAAGTTGAATTCTCCTGCTTCTGGAGAGTTGAACCCTGGATGCCAAACAACTTCACACTCCAGATCTCTATAGGCCTCCACAACGCCTAAATAAATGTGCATAATTTACAGGTTATAGCATGCAGATGTACAATTATCAAATTACATTGTATGATTAGAAATAACATAAGCACATTAAAGTGAAATGACCTTCTATTACTGAAGACTAAGTCTACATTTCAAAGGTGTTCAACAGTATGCCAAATTAAGTAAAATTAGTTTCTGAATTCTCAAGACAATTGCATAATCTGTTTATTAGTATCCTTCAGTAAAACCCACTCAAAGTTCACTGGTATTTTTTTAGCCATTAATTACTTTAATAATCAACATTTAAAAAAATAACAGAACAGACTATTCTTGTAGAATAACAACTTTGGGAAAGATCATGTACATTTTCTTGCTTGCATTTGAGTCTGTACCCATATCAGCAGATATATCTTTTCTCAAGAATCAGAGCATACCAGGCTCCTGATCCAGTCAAATCTTGTTTGAACTCTGTAATGCCAATCCAGTTAGCAGTTAGTTCTTTAATAATGAAGCACCAATATACTCCTACAGAACACTGTCTTTCAAAGGAAAGAAGGTAAAAGCTTATGTCTCGCACACTTCTAACAAATATTGATCTATAATGCAAGTAGAAGCTAATCCCAGCTTGAATTCCATTTGTGTCATTCATACTGTCTACATCAACTTCTTAGCAGCTTCATTCAAACAGTGCTTTTGGAAAATCTCCCATCCTGATGAGCTGTGTGATATTGCTAACTACCATTAAATAGCTTCCTCACTTTGGAAATATCCACAATCTCTGCTGAGAAAAATGGTTACCTAAGTGCTGCTGGGTAGACATAGAAACAACAAACTGGACCGCGTATGGTCTCAGGGTAGGGCTTACACAAGGAGTGCTGCTACGGTATTAACACTCTGATCTGATATTACTTTTGGGATACACTGATATTAATCCAAATCTAAAAAATACAGTCTATAGCATCAGCTGAATGTTTGTCTTATTTAACATTATTGACATTTAAGATACATGCACACACAGTGTACTTGCATAGCGTACCTTTAGCTGGCTGTATAGAAAATGCATTTCCGCTATCTGTAATAATAGGTTTCCAAGTAAACTCAGCAGGATAGTTTCTGGGATTGCATACCCTGACAGTTGTTCTAAATTCTGCCTCTGCTAGGTAGCCAGGAACAGGATTTAAAATCAGTTCCCTCGCAGACAGCTCAAGTTCAACAGACACTGCTTTTGCAACTACCAGCACATGCCCAAGGTGTTGGTTGTTTATTGTGTAAGTGAAAGATCTGTAACATAAAAATATATATTTCTCAGTACTTTTATTTACTTATTATGTTTTAGTCAGATTAAGATTTATGTGAAATATAATCATTAGCAAGAAAACACTTCACAAAACAATTGAGCGTGAACATACAGTTAATACTGGCAAGAAAAAACAATGTGTAATTGTTTTGCACACAACTTAAATCCCATCAAAAGTGAATATCAACCTCATACATCCATTTGCATACAACTTAAATCCCATCAAAAGGAAAATCAACCTCATACAGCCATTTTAACAGCATTAGTAAAGTGAAAGATCCATCTCCATACCAGAAGGCTAGAAAACAGGTTGCCTATACATTCTCTCATGAGGTACATCAAAACATACGATCATAGATGCAGTGATGCAGCACTACGCTGGAAAAAGCACAGGATTTTCCATAAAATTTCTCTTAACAAATACACTGCAATAGCAAACTTTTCCCCCGTGTGGCTATATGGGCTTTTGACAGGACAGTTTGTTGGGTTTTTTTTAAACTCTAAGAAACACCACTATATACTAGCAAAATTTTGCAACATAAAACTGCATAATTATTGCCATATCACCACAGATAAGTGTGCATAATTGACATATCATAATTACACTGTTTAAACTAGGCACATGATTTTTTTTTATTCTACTACTGCAAAGAAAATATGTAATTCTAGACAAATATAAGAAGCCTTACCTTTTAAACATGCCAAGAGTGTTTGTCTCGAATACAACTGGAATATGAGTCTTTGTAAGAGGAGGCACCACCTGAGACAATGGACTCGTCTGCTGTAATTCATCAATTTCAATCTCAATTTGTATCCATATATGAACTAACAAGTTATTGATGATGTGCAGTTTTCTGGCTGTTGTAGAAAACACACAAACATCACCAAAATCCATAGTAGATGGACCTGGAATATATAAGAAATAAGATCTTCAACATTAAAAAGTAAAAGTTAATGTAAGGAAGCCTAACTACTAAAACATTATGATCAAAACATTTTAGTTCCTCAAATTACAGAATTAGTCAGCTAGAACAATCCTATAGCAGAACAAATTCACACTAAAATTTGGAAGTAAATACCACCTATGTTCTGTGAACATTTTCAGTGGTACAACTCAAAAGCCAGCACCAACATTTAATTCTCAATTCTGTGTTAGCCAGCTTCTAAAATAGGAAAAGCAATGTGCTAATTACTAAAGGCACTGTTAATAACCATAAATACTTCTCCTTAATCAGATACTTAAATGGTTAGACAACCAGGAATTCACTGAGAGTTTATATTCTTAACCTGTTTGCTCCTTGATGTGTGACCATTTGGTTTAATAACACATATAACTTGATAGTAACAGAATTATCTCACTACTTTATTTACTGCTATCACCAGTTTTTATGCTGGTCTGAAACTTTAGTGATCCTGGCACTAATCAAACATCTTTTAAAACTTTAAGTACTTTTTTATGAATATGGTTATCTTATCCTACATTTCCAAGTGTATCAGTATACACAACTACTCTATTCAAGTTCTGGCTTCACTAAAAAAAAAAAAAAAAAGCCCAGAAAATACTGAGAATTTTCACTTTGCTGCTAAGTAATTTTGCTGAAGAAAAACTGACCTTGAATTAGACCGGTTTTAGTACCAAGTGCTGTTAACAGACAAGTCCCTCACAGACTTGGTGTTACTCGCCATCACAGAGCACTCCACTGAAATTATTTTGAAGGAGGATCCCAAAGTTTTACTTTTTGGGACTATCACTGTTAATTCCCAGAAACATTCTGGATACTGCCATGAATCTTGCTGATATTAACGCTGGTCCAGCTACTGTCCAATAACAAGGTATAAGGGTATGAGTAACCCTCATATTATGCTGCACTAATTTCTCTATAATACACTGTAGTATGAGCTGTCTTTAAAGGAAGCTCTCCTTTTACATGTTCGTACCTAATCATATTGCAGTATTTTCTGAGGAGTACAAAGGTTTAGTTAAACACTACTGTAGATATCAAACTGACACCAAATTAAGCTATTTTTTATTTAAGTTGAACGATTATGAACATAAATTGTGTTACTATAAGTGCTTTTCTAACAACTATATGCATTTAGTAACCAAATTAAAAATCTTACCAATGAGTATCTGATGAAGCTGCTTGGATGTTAAAGTTAGATTACAATCTTCCTTCTCTTGGGTAGAAGATGGCACAGCACTAAGCCCACTCCAAATCTGCATAAGCACAAGACATGTTCTCAGGGCAGGATCAAAATTCTTATGCTTTTTTTATATGGCAAACACATTATGCCTACATTACTACACAAGCATTTAACTTACTTCTTTGACTGAAGATTTAGAACCAATTGCTGCCAATTTTCGACTAGTTAATAGGCAATTCTCATCTAAAGGAAGCATTTTGAACTGTAGCTTCTCCTTGTGAAAATCCGTGATTGAGATCTTTGGTGACATAAGCCCTTCAGCTGGTTTAAGGCCTATGTTTACAGAATTATTATAAATATAAAATTGCCTATAAGGGAGGGGAAAAACAAGAATATGAAAATCTAGAAGTTTGAGTATTCCATGTTCTACATATTAAACTATTTAAGATTTTTAAACATAACAAATAATAATTTAAGTAGGAATATTTCATTATAAATAACCCCTCAAGTACAGAAAATGCCTTGAAATGCCTCTTATTATATTGTTTAGGCAAGGATTAACATCTATTGCACATTTGTGACAACTGTTTAGCTAAATAGGTTGCAAGCACTATGGCTACCAAAATATAAATATTATCTAATTTCTAAGATTTCTCTTAAAGAACAACTAAGTTGCAAAGTCAAGCACTTAAAAGTTAGCAGATGCCCAGATTATGAAGGATCCTTTAATTGTATATATCTGAACTGGACCACTTACAGCCTAATTTTCAGAACAGTTAACTTTTCCTGGTCACAGTTCAACTGCACCTGCACCCAAGAGATTTGAAACTTCCAGAGATCTTACACAGATGTTTTGTATGAAGTATTCAGAAAATTATTACTATGTTTGATAGTAACAGTAAAATTCATTGATAATTGAGAAATCTTCCTTTCTGTTCTTGTTCCTCATGCAATATACCTTGAATATATGGGTTATGGTCATATAAACAACTACACAACATCAGTTCCTTTCAAGATAACCATACATCATGCACGTGCATAAAAATAAAATAAATCCAGCTCTGCAGGCCTTGCTCTAACTATATACATCATGATTAAGACAAGGTTAATTGAGATTACAAGAATAATCCACTGGCATTATCAATTTTTAAAGAATGGGTCTTGCAAACAACACTCTGAAGGTATTACTTCTCTTGCTTTAGAGGCTTTACAAACTTTTTCTTTAAAAAACAAATCTTTTACAAGTAGCACAGATGACGGTTCTGCTTTTCCATTATTTTGCTCCACAACATACCGATCAAATACACAGATTCATGAAGTGAGAGTTTACTGTAAGGTTAGAAGACCAATACAATCATTTAATCTTATCTGCTTTATTCCACAAATTATATCACAATTGACATACTGAATCCATCACTTTGGGTGAGCTAGATGCACTAGCTGGAAATACATATGATTTATTGGATAAAAAGGAAAGAGAATAAAACAAAACCAATGTTATGTTTTTCTTATTAACCATAACCAACTCTTCTTGAAACTTGGCATCTTATTTTAAGATCATTTTAAGTTTAATTTCAAGTTCCATGCCTCTGTCCTTACATTTTACCTAGGAAGTGATCTCTAAGCATCTAAACAAACATTTGAACAAAACAGGTTTTGAATGCCTTATAAATAACGGTCCCAAGAACATAAGCATTTCAGCATGGGACAAATTCAGGTATATGATTGGTGCCACTAAGTTAATTCTGCATGTATATACACATATTTTTCATATGAACCTAAAGTATTTATGTACCCTTTAAACAGAGTCTTACCTAGCAGCATCTTTCTGTAAACGACGCTGTCTTAAGCTAGAAATGAAGTCTGTGTAGTATTGCTTATGTGCTTCTTTTGACAGTTGTTCACAGTCAGTATAAGAAAACTCTGGATCTATATAATTATATCTCTCAGTCTTTGTGAAAATAGTCCTAAATATATAAAGAGAATTGTAGTTTCACTACATGTATAAAATGATTCTGGGTCTTGTTGGAATGAAAATATATTGATTTTGCTACATGTATATTTCATTGCAAACATTCTTTTTATCACAGCTGATTATTAATATTTGACCTTGTAAAGGCAACCATAAAAATGAAATATTGAAACTGTAATAGCTACATTTGTAGTTTCACATAAGAAAAGCAACTCAAGAAATTTATGTGCAGGAGGCTCAAGGTTAAGCAGAATGCAATGAATTTTAAAGAACTTTCAGCCTGAAGAAAAAAAACAAAAAAACACTCAACAGTAAACTATCATATGAGTAACCAAACTTGATCTACTATAAAGTATATACAAATGTGTGGTTTTAAATGTTATATTCACATAATTTTTACCTGTACTTTTTACTCCATTCACTAGGCCTAATGCTGGCTGCACGGTCATTAGGAAAAGCTATAAGTGCATCACCCTTACAATTCCTGTTTATCCGGTGAACATGAATTTGTGTTTGGGTTGATTTAAGTATTGCCACAGGGGCTGTATCAGTGCAGTGTCCTGCGCCATCAGCTACAAACTGTCCAGTTGCATTGGAAATCATTGGTGTTATACCTTGAAATCCAAATAAAACATGTTACATACACTTATACTTTCTAAAAAAAATTCGAAGTATTAGAAAAATATTTCTTAATACTGGTCCACCCAGCAGCCCTACAATCAGCCACCCATCGCATTATGTTTTCCTCAGACAAGAAAGAAGAAGGCATTCAGACCATACTAACAGCCAACCACCTTCCCTGGCGCACATCACAGACAAACAAATACTAAAGCTCAAACTGAATCACAGAATAGAATCATAGAATTGTCTAGGGTGGAAGAGACCCTTGGGATCGAGTCCACCCATCTACCCTACTCTACAAAGTTCTCCCCTACACCATATCCCCCAACACCACATCTAACCAGCTCTTAAACACATCCAGGGATGGTGACTCAACCACCTCCCTGGGCAGCCTATTCCACTGCCCGACCACTCTTTCTGCGAAACATTCTTTCCTAATGTTCAGTCTAAATCTACCCTGTTGGAGCTTGAAGCCATTCTCGTTCTGTCATTAATTACCTGTGAGAAGAGACCAGCTCCGACCACTCTACAGTGTCCTTTCAAATAGTTGTAGGGAGTGATGAGGTCTCCCCTCAGCCTCCTCCTCCTCAAACTAAACAGTCCCAGCTCCTTCAACCGTTCTTCATATGATTGTTTGCTAGGCCCTTCACCAGCTTCATTGCCCTCCTCTGCACTCGCTCCAGCACCTCAATATTTTTCTCGTATTGAGGTGCCCAAAACTGCACACAATACTTGAGGTGTGGCCTCACCAGTGCTGAGTACAGGGGCACAATCACCTCCCTACTTCTGCTGGCCACGCTATTTCTAGTACAAGCCAGGATGCCGTTGGCTTTCTTGGCCACCTGGGCACACAACTGCTACTACTATGTCCAACAGTGAGGCTTTGTCTTGCACATGCCCATGACCAAACACTCAGAGCTGCCTCTGTCACAACAGTGTCCGCATTGCCCTAAAGTTTGTCTTAAGGGCTGCAAAACACAGGCATAATTTTTGACAAAGAACTCCCAAGCTATCACAACTAAAAAGAGAGCTCAGATCTTTTTCACTCTAGTTTTAGAAAAGCATTTCTACGTCAAAGTTAAAGAGAAAAATTATGACAGAAACTAGGCCATGCGTTTGCTCACCTCTCCTACCTAAAGACACATGTTTAAAACAACACTATAAATAAATACGTAAATCCATTCTTAAACTGCCCCTTTCTCCCTCACCTGCAAAAAAAATTAATACATTAAACTAAACATATTGTTTTTACCCACTTTAGGCTTACTAAACCCAAAACACAGATATCAGTAGCCTATAGAGTACAGATACCCCTCATAACCTCTTTATAAACCTGCAAATAGGAGAAGAATGAGGACATTAAGAGAGCAAATGGTATACAAGAGCATTTAGAAAAGCTGACAAAACTTGAATGCTACATTAAATCTTTGACCCACAGAAACATACTGTAATTGTTTTTGAAGCAGGAAGCTGCAGGAGTTCTGAATTTCAACAATAAAACACAGAAATTGCAAAATTTTAGTTTCTCATCAATGTTTTATTGCTATGGACTTGAAATACCTTCCTGAAAGTAGCAGGAATATCCAGTGGCTTATCAACCATTCTGCTATTTGTAGAAAAACCAGCATTTTATCCTGACTTTCCAATTATTTGCTTATTTTACTTCCCTACAACGCTCTCTGAAAAAAATGGGTATTGCCTTCCTGTTTTTCATTAGTGAGCACATCCTCAACCGGGCAGCAGCCAGCTAAGGAGTATTCAAGCTCCCTTCCTTATCTACACATAGAAACCAGATGAACCACTGTATAGGACAGCCCTGTTGCACTAGTACTACCTGCAAATGCTACTGCGCATTTGGTGCTAGGAAAAGCTACGTTTCCCATGACTGGTTTTAAAATCCAGTGACAGTCAAATCTACTGCAAAGTGGTTGTTTGTGGGATGTTAGGAACAAGGAACAAACTGCAGCCTAATTATTGCATATTCTGAAAGAATCTTTATGCTGGCGTAGGCTTCATGAGAAGAGTCTACGGATGTGGGACAGGCAGCAGGCTGTATTAAGTGGCAAATTTATCTGGCAGTAGAAGCTTTCAATCAATAAAGAATCTTTCCTAATTTCTTTCTGTGCTTTACCCATCTCTCTACTTAAAACTGAAACATACAAGCACTGTGCAATGGCATCGCTGCCAAATCCCAAAGCCTTTATTTTCTGATTTATAAAAGTTAAAAAATCATATGATGAAAATGTATGCTCTAGTAGCTCAATTTTTGTTAAAAGATGAGGGGGAGGTACCATTATTTTAGCCATTGTTTTATACTCTCATAGGTATACGTCATACAATTGAGTGCTCCCTCAACTCCCAGAGGAATTTTACTTTTTAAAAACAAAATAAAAATAGCAAAATATTCTCTTTTAAAATGTAAAAAAAGGAATTTTTAAACATTTTTCACTTGTAACTTATCTTTTTAGCATCTTACCAGGATTAATTTTGAATAAAATATTTTTTCTTTTAGATTTGCACACACCAATAAAGCTCAAATATATTTGGTGAAAGGATTTTGTCTTCAAAACGTGTAAATTAGTTTCCTCTAGTCCTGTACCAATGATATCAACAACTTGCTTCACTTTAAGTGTTCCTATTTGATGTGGAGAAAATGAAAATATCACATCCTGGAAAAGAAAAGTCATTATGAGACATATGAAGCAGAAAAGGTAAGAGAAAAGTTTTGTATAATTATCTGTTTGAGTCACTTCTCTCCACACTTACTTCTAAGACAGATGTTCAAAACTGGGCCAACTGCCACACATAAATTAGCAAATACAAAACTGCTACATGTTAGAATACCACAAAGTCTCACTTTCTCATTTCTGGAACAAACTGTTTTCTTTTATGGCCCAAGTTACAGGTTTGTGAAATTATAAATGTGTCCATATTTGACTTAAATTTGGCAAAGTTTCTTCCATTAAAAGTTATGTTACTCAAGTATTTGTGATTTACTGAAAGAAATTAAAACTATCCTGCAAAGGTTTGAGTATAAATCAATCTTCTCGAGTCAGCAAAACACAAAAAGTTTAAAGCAAGGAAAAAACAGTGTAAAGTTTCTTTAGTACTACAATTATTTCTTTCAAATTTACAATAACACTTGTTGCTTCATAAAGTACAGAAAAGAGAATTAAGAGACTCTTCATAAGGAGAAAAAGAATATATGTTTGGTCGATATTAAATGTCATGGCTACTGAAATGAAGTTGCTCTGGTTTACTTTCAAGAAATTCCACTGCTGACCACCGTAATCTGCATATCTACATAATCTAAGAGAAAGAGTTAATTACCTTTGCAGATTTTTTTTTAATTTTTCCTTTTTCAGGAGAAATATTAAAATGAGCAGTCTTGCGGAAGCTGAATGTTACTGGAAGGGACTCAGATTCATTTTTGAGTGTGCACAGAACTTGTGTTTGTTCACCCAGTAAACAGTCCGTAAACTTAATAACTGGTCCTGGATTAAAAGTTAACATAACAGGAAGCCCAGAACCTGTCAAAGCTAACTCCATGTGATGAGGATGATTCACTGCATTAGACAAAAGCAAAAAAAAAAAAAAACCAAACAAAAAACTCTCACACATCCATTAGTATACAAACAGAAAAGTCATACTGCAGCTGTATGTTTGCAAAAACAAGATAATATCATAATACAATATGATTTATAATGCAATTTTCTATAAACTTAACACAGACATGGTTCTTTATAATGGCTGTTAGATAACGTATTCCCTCCTTAAGGAATTTGAGGGTGATTAAATATTCACTTGAAAATGCACAGAACTGCTATTACCAAAGTGCTGGTGATTTTCAAATAGCTGTTGTTTGGGGTGGGTTTTTTGGTTTGTTTTTTTTATGTCCTCCAAACATTTACATTTATAATTAAGTTCTATGTGTTCACTACCAGCAGGTGTATTCATGGCACACGTGATTCCCTCCTCCTTTCTACTCACTGTTTTTGGTGCTAAAACATTAAAGATGTAAGTTACAATAACACAGGTTTCCCATAGAACTGCTAAAAAGAGGAAGACATTAAAAATAAATAAAAAAATAATTAAAATATATCAAGATATACAGTTTTATCATCCATATATAGATTTCTGATGGTGACTACACATTTCTGATAACTTACCTGTGATTGCTGTGGCACCAACACCGAGGGCCTGCAGACAGCCATCTTTATTCCCAACAGCTTCAAATCTCAGAAACAGTACATAATCTTGTTTCAGTGATGAGTCATTCACTCCAAAGTCCCTTTTAAATTTTCTGTAAGAAAATATCTAATTACAAGATGGGGGCAAAAAACCAAACCACCAAACCCCAGCCCACAAAAAAAAAAAATCAGCGCTTATTTTTCCATCATCCAGTCTGGCTTCTTTACTGTTGGTTACAGCTTGAACAAAAGATCTTTATACTTCCTTTCAGAAAATGGAACAAGAACAAATCTAAGCCCAACAATATCTGTATGCTTATTTACTAGTCACTTGATACCTTTTCCAGACTACACCAGTTTTCTAACCTAACAGTACATGCATAATAATTACTTGTAATTAGAATTTAAGTAAGGGAAAATGGTAAGAACACATTTTTTTTTCCTTATCCAAAGAAGAAATGTTCCTTTATACTTACTTTTTTTTTACTGGAATAAAAACTCTACAAAATGTTTCAGTCTCTTGGTGATTAAATATATAAATTATTTCATAATGCTGCACATATACTATATCTTTATGAAATAAATCTGCGGTCATTAAAAAGGCACTTAATTTGACCCTGTAGAATTCTCTCAACAATCTTTAGAGATTCAGCATATTTAATGGGAGCTGCAATTAGTTCCCTTGGCAAAATCTAATAAAATTCTTATTCTCACAAAACAAGCTTAACCAATTCTTGGTTCAAATACATCCTTAATGTATTATAAAACATCTCCCAGATAATCACTTCAGACTTTGCTTTCTCATTTGTAGTATCATGCCAAGCAATTTATTTTATCAAACATAAACGCATCATAAGAAATTTTTTGATTCAGAAAAAAATTTTGCAGACACATTAAATTAACATTATTTTCTCTAACACTGCTCTTTACAGAATAATTTAGCCCAATCAGCTTGTGTGTGTGTGTGTCTAATTTGTACTACTTACTTTGGACTGAAGCACAACGTAACCAAAGATTTCTCATAAGGTAGCAAGGTTCCTTGATTAGGAATGCACAAGATCAAGTTGGAAACATCTACATCTCTTGTTCTATTTTTGAGGCTTAAGTCTTGTAAAACAGCATCTGTACTCCTCTGAAGATCTGTCCCCTAAAAAATAATCAAAATGTGGAATATTTCAGCCTGTTCTGCTTCCCCTTTTGTGTTTGGTTGTTTTTTTTCCCCCTACACATACATTTTCATATCTTTCACAATATGCAGAAAGACACAACGTAAGTAACAGCGCTGACATAGATACACACGGCTTATTAAGCAATTTTTAAACATCAATTTCATGTCAATGTTTTGAATTCCCTTTTTTTAAAGATAATGCTCACTCAGATGATTTCACTGTCTGAGAAAAACAAGCAAAATCACAGATGCTTAACATCTTAGAATACAGAACTATATTTTGATAACTCCTACTAAATGATAAGATATCCAGCGCAGAAAAAAACCCAACAAAACAAAAACAAAAAAACACAGCCAAAGAACATACTTAATGTTGTTAAGGTTAAGATGTCACATACTGAAACAGAAATATCTGAAAAATTCAACTCCAAGGTTTAAATTATAGTAAAAAATTTGGTGGTTGGACAGAAGTTTCAGAAAGCCTATTGGTCAGGAAATAGATGAATGTTGAGAAACAAAAAATGCCAAAGCAGAAATGAAAACAAGTTTTCAACTAAAATAAAAGCCATAACAATTTCTCACCATCTCTCCTCCGATGGCATCATCTTCCAGTACTGCTACCCAGTTCATACACTCAGGACTTTCATTGTATAAAGATATTTGTTCAGTCTTTGAAGACCCAAAGTAAACTGGTCCAAAGTTAATGCATTCCAATATATTTCCACAAGACACTCCTAGAACTTTAAGAACTTGTTCAACCACAATAGCTTTGATCCATACTTCAGTGCAGCCATGGCGTTCCAACTCCACTCTGTCAGTAAGAGTAGTAAGCAGCAATAGGTAATGTAGAAAAGTGTTAGAAATAATCAGTTTGGTTTATATTAGAACCTGAGCAAAACTGAACCAAATCAGGGCATTTAAATCACTGGCTTTCCACAGATAAATTAAGTAGGGGACAGGGAGGAGAGGGGGAGAAGAAACCAGAAATCAGAAGAATCACAAATTACACAGTGGAATTTTGGGAAGCTTTTTGAGTTTTTCCCCTTTTTTAATGTTTGAAACAACAGGAATGACATATCAAAAGAACCAGAGATGACCACAGATGATATAGTGCTCTTATTTCTGAGAATCTTTGTATCTAGATACCAATTTTGGCATATACTTCGTAATTTTATCTTAGGCAACTGGGGCTAGAAGTTCATCTAAATAACTGGAAAAGGATGGCTGATGTCCCTGCCTGAATGCTTGATCTTGATGATACCACAAAACACCAAAGGACTGTAGAGACATTGTATAAATCTTTGTTATTAGAATGCTACTGGAATAAAGCATATTTGTTCTCGTTGCAGGAAAGAATCAAATTTAGTAATAGAACTCACTGTTCTAACAGAATCAACTATCCTTTTGAATAGCCTCTGAGCTGAAAATAATAATTAAAAAAAAAAATCTTTGTTTTGAATAGCCATATATATAACTACACAAGGGATCTGGGAGAGGATCTCAAACTCCCTAAATGTTGTCTTTTAACTTCTGAAGCATTATTACAGGATTCTCCAAGACAGAAATCTCAAAAAAAAATATAAAAGCAGATTCCTCTGAAAATAATTTTGCTTGCATGTAGAAGCAAATACTTAGAAGACAAAGCCAATAGAAATAACCAGGATGTTTTCATCAAAACCGTACTATTTCTGCAAGTCAAATTCCTGACAAATACCCATTGTAAGACTTTCAATACTATCTTATTTGTTTCAATACATATATACACACACATATGTATACACATATACATATATATTTGTGCAAGGCTTGACAAGGAAACTTAAGATTTTTATTTAGCCTAAAAGATAGAGCAATGACTAGTAAGAAGTGCCAAATACTAACAGAATTATGTAGAATTTAAGGCAAGGAATGGGTGAAGGAGGAATCTGAGCTCTGTGTAGTTATGTTATTTCAGTCTAATAGACAAACTATCTACTAGACTGCAGGAGACGAGAGTTGTTTAACCAAGATGGGGTGAAGAAAACAGTGGTGGTAGCCTGGACAGCAAAGGAAAGACATGACACTTTGCAACCAAAAGGTTGAAAATAGGTTACCAAGGAAGTACCATATGAAGGAGGATGTAACTGTGAGGCAAAATACATATGTTGTCTTCCCTGTTAGTCTAATATAATTTTTCTCCTTTCATTTCAATTACTTTTCCAACAGGCTACAAAATGCAAGAACAGGAAGAACTGAACTTTAAGTCATATATCTTAACAATTTAAAAGCACAACAGGAAACACTCCCTCAAAAAACCAAAAAAATATCCCCAACAACACCCTATTCACTATTGTAAGAAAACAGGATTGAAAAGAATTTTTCAGATTGGTATCCACTTCCAAATTCTGACACTTTCTAAAAAGTCTATATTTATCATTTGCACAGAGACAAGGTAGGCCTTTAAAAATAGTCTATTCTTAAAAAAAGATAGTCATTGCAAATACATTCGTTCCATTTAGAATAAGATAGACCAAAGGCCATCATAATGTTTCTGAGACTGCTGAAACACAAAGTCGAAAGAAATACAGCAAAGTAACAGAAGCTAAAAGAAGTAAGGAACACAGGATGTCTAGAAAGGTGAAAGATACAAAAGGTCTAGGTTAGTTGTATACTGAGAGATGTGCAAACATCCTATACCATTACAACTTATGAGAGACACAGCCAGGTACACAATTTATGCATCACTCTTCTGTGGAGATAACATTATCCTCAAATTAATTTAATAAAAATAAACATGGAAGACAGCAACTGACACTTAGGAGCTTAATTTTTTTAGATAAACATTCATAATAAAGACTGGAATTAATGACACAAAAATGTAATTTATAGAGCTGGATTTTTTCAGTCATACACTCACTTTATCACTTCTCTGATGATTCTGGGTACATCTGTGCAGATATCCACTTTAACCCTCTTGATAGATTTTGGCTCAACCACTCCACTGGTAGGTTCTATGTTAAGCAGGACAACCCCATCATATGATATTTTAAAGGCACCTAAAAGAAATAGAATAATAAACAGAGTGTTACACAACATAAAGTTGTAGATTTATATTCTATTACACAGTTGGAATTACGAAACATATAATGCAGATATTCACAAGCAGTACATTTTCCTATGGAAACAGAAAACACGGAGTTAATCTTTTTCAAAATTATTTCTAACACAGAGTAGATCATTATTTCCTGGGTTACTTTAAATATTACACCCACATGTCCAATGCCACTTTGCAAGTTGGGATTGTAACAGAAAAGGTACTCACATTCCAAACAAAAGTGACTATATTATAAAGCAGCTGTAAGTAACATTTTGTCAGTTACTGGATATATTATATACAGCTCTAGGCACCTACCGAAGCCAGAAAGTTAAGTGCATATTGCAGGTAACAATAGTTTTCACAATTTGGTATATACACAACACAATTTATTGCAGCGAACATTTCTAGGTTATAAATTTTTTTTACAATGGGAAAAAAATATTAAATGTGTATTTAACCAGCAGCACTAATTATCTGTCCTTATATCATAGATAGCAAGAAATTGTTTCAAATGTTGTAGGAAAAATGCAGTGTTTGACCTCAGAGAATAGATAATCTCCAAAATCAGATCAGAAGCAGGAACAAAGGACTCGTTTTGTGCATGGAATGACATGTGAAATGCAATCCCTGAGTCAGAGGCCAGCAGACAGCGCTTCCTACTGACACAGCTTACCTGCTACCTGTTAGCATGACCTGCTGTATTACCATTTACAGAGCCTACAGAAACACAGATTCAGCAGCTATTCCTTTGTCTGCCCTCAATACATTCTTCACTAACCACCGCTTTCATTCTAATTTTGCCTGTGTCCGATCCTGCAAAACTCCATCATGCAGCCTGCATGCATCATGCAACAGAGTTTAACTAGAAACAGTTCCTATACAACATGAGAAATTTCACATCATGCAAGTTAGTTGTAGATGCATATGTAATTTGTTATCTCATCTTCTTTACCTCAACTTCATTCCTCAAAGAAAGACGTTAGTATGTATGCGTAAGAGCTGATTATGTAAACTACATACCATATCTTTAAGTTGAGATGGCTAGAAAAAAATCCAATTTTTCCTTTGCTTTTTGGAAAAAAAAAAAAAAATAAAATTCTGTTGTAACTAGACAGCCATTTTTTATTTTTATTTTTTAATATTGCAACCCATCTCTGTTTCTACATTCATGTACTTTCTGTTGGTACATTATTTCTTGTGGGTATCTGTGAAGCATATGTTCACACAACCTCAGCCTAATGCAAATAAAGATACCTTATGATATAGTAAACAGCTGCACAAGTAAGGAACAAAAATTATTAACAGCCTTAAATTTGCTGTTTGAAACTCAGCATAGTTGCCACCCTACTTCTGGAGAAAGGCGTCTGCAGCTTTGTCCAGTGGAAAAGCAAGTTGAATAGATTACTTGGATCATATAAGCATTCTTACGCTCCATTCTCCATGTTTCTTATACCCCTTGGAAGGTTCCCTCACAGAAGTTGAAGGATGTACAAGTTTTGAAAGCTGTATGACTTCAAAAGCTATTGCAGCAAGATAAAAGACCTCTCATCATCTTCTAGTAACAAATACAGTTCAATTCCCAACCTAGAGGGCTTAAGCTCTGAAAATACAGCAAGCCTGTAATTGTTTATTTAATAGAGAGCTATTGGGATCACAAAATGACAAAGACAAAGCAAGAGCAGACATGATTTGCTACTATTTATGCTGGACACAGTAAGCCAATGAGCAACTGTTATTTTTACATCTTTCAGATGGGACTCAAAAGTAGAGAACTCCTAAAATTTGGCAAAGTTCTAAATTCACTTTTCTTCACTAAGCAGAAACATTGTACAGCCTACAGAAGCAATGGGTTATTTATAGAACCTTTAGCTACAATAGTCATACTCTGCATAACCCAGAACTTCAGTTAATTTCTACTTGGCCACTGAAGTGTTAACTTGCATAAAATTAGATTTTCAAAGAAAACAAGATATTTGTATAATTTAATGCATACTAAATATTTACCTGAAGATGATCCATGGTTAGCAATACTAATCTCTTTACTAATTATTTTACTGTTTGCAACCACTGCACCAAAATTAATCTCTGAGTCAATTTCCAGATAACAGCACGGAATTAATCTGCAGAGAAAAGACATGGTTATATTTTCCCCCAAACTTGAAAATACCCTTGCATTTTTAAAGAAATGTGATTAAGCACTCCAGTGGAAGAGAGTTCTCCTTTTCTCCTAGTTCTCCTCCCAATGTTTATGCAACTCACTTCAACAGTATAGCATACACAGGGAAGATGTAAAAAAGATACAGCTATCTATCAAGCGGTTTACTTTAGTGACTACTCTAAGTTTAAAACAATATAGCTTTAAGCAATTAGTCGAAATAGAATGTATACATTTCCATTTAATTTAAATCACCTAATTAAATCATTTGATTTAAAACACAAATAGGAACATGCAGGAACAGTTGCATCTTATGATCTGCATTACATGCAGTACAGAAGACTAAATGGTGAAGGAAGATAGATCTCCTAGGCTGATCTAAGTAGACCCTGCCCATATAATCAACAACATAAGGGAGGGGGGAAGGAAGAGGGAAAGGAACAGAGACAGGAAAAAAAAATAAATCAGGAAATGCAACAAAAGAAGTTGCTTTTAGGAATGTTAATACACTGGGTTTAATTTTCTTTAATAATTTATTGTAATGCAAAAAAAAAAAAATTAGTGAATTCTTGAAAGAGATGGTCTAGACCAGCAGGATGTAGCGATTAGAGTACACTTGAAAAGACTGTAAAAACTTCACATGTTCCAAGTATTCAGACATTCTTCAAAGAAGCTTTGTTAGAAAAATGAAACACAAGTATCTCTCCTCTCAATATCCAAATATATAACTTCCCAAGTAGACAGGAATAAGCATAAATTCTAAGTTCAGTGAGATTTTCTGATAGATTCAGACCTGTGCAAAAAGGGAGATAGTCAAACTAAAGGGTTTGGGTTTAGTTTTTTAATACAGGCTGGGGTTTGGTTTGCTGGTTTGGTATTGGTTTGGGTTTTTTTTTTAAATGAAGATGGAATTTACACCTGGAAATGACTAATTTCAAAGGTTTTCTTAATATTTTTTTAGAACAAAAAAGTCACTCTTAATTATTATATTTCAAAAAAAAAAGAGTTTGGATGCAGAGTTTCAGTTAATCATTAAAAAAATAAAACATTAAAAAAACACACAAGAAAAAACCCAACTGCAACTGGCTTGTTTGAAACACATTCCCAAACCCTGAGTATAAGTATTTTCTATGGCAATCAAATATTTACATAATTAAATCATTACTTTTGTATTACTGAGGACATCATAAGTCCATGGTGCTGTAGAGATTAAGCTAAGAATGTTGTTTGGTCTCCAAAACTTGTATCAAGTACACAAGCCACAAATCAAGATGATTAACCACTGGATCTTGTCTCATGACCCAGGCAAATACATAACACCTGTTTTACTTGCAAACCAAATAACCGTGACATTAAAGTCACTAAAGCACAATAGAAATAAAGTTATCTTTTACCAAATAAATGGTTACAAAAATAAGTGGAATGTTACTGCAGTTTAATGTTGTATGGGAAATTAATTTCTACGCTCTCAGTGAATCTTATCCCAGACTAAAGATTATCTTAAAAGGAACAGTAGATGCGATTGAAGGAATCACACAAATTTTTGACAAAAAGATTAAAATTTTTTCACACTTTTATCCTAAACCACCCATGAACTTTTCTTGCAATAAAATTCTATGGACAAAACATGCAGACCCATAATTTCTACAAATTCATAATGAATTTTACATACTTACATATTACCCTATAACTCATACACAAATGAAAGCTGAAAAACAATATGACTTCAAAGAAAGAAGACTACAAATAAACTAATAGGTAAGAGAGAAGTAGCAGACATTTAAAGAGGCCAGTCCAAATAGTATCAGCAACTTCCCAATATTTCTTATACAATAACACATTATCTTGGATTATATTTATGCATTTTCTGAACTTGCTGTCACATGCTTTAAAACTTAATTCTGTTTTGCAGATGCACAACTCTTCAAAGGCACTGGCAGTACACAAGCTAAGTGACATTCACCAGAGACAATGGAAATAAACACTATCTTTGAGTTGGCCAAAAATCAGAATTTGTCACTGATAAGAAATTTTGTTTGTGTGTCACAAAAATATATAGCAATTTCATCTAAATCTAAGTATAGCCTTAACCATTTTTAAAATCATTTACTTCAATTCTTGATGTTTTAGAAAAATTAGCATTAATGTTTACTATATTATCATTGATACATCAGTAGAACTAATATAATATTATTAAAAATATTTTTAAATGCACAAACTTTTAAAGAGGAAGTGAAAAAAACCCCATCAGAATTAAACAAATTCGGGGGAGCGAGATGAGGGGGAAGGGGTGTGTCTGTCCCCCAAAATAGAACATTGCACAAAATATATTTGGGAAAAGGCTGATTAAAAAAGAATCGTAAAGTATATTTGTTTTTTCCAAACAAACAAAAAAATAAATATTGTAGCCTGTCAATTTTTTTTTCCCCTGCAAAAGCCAGTTAAAAATGAAGATCTGAAATGCCTAACAATCTACTGCAAGTCCATTCCAGACAGGTGTGACTGGTAGCATTATCATCCGAAGAGGTCTTATCTCCGTAATACTAATCTAATAAAAATTTTCAAAAAATTAAAAATATACAATTTAAAAATTAAACATATAATGTAAAAATAGGTAATTAAAAAAATAAAAAATTAAAGTGCTCCCCAATAACTTTTTTCTTCTAGGAAAATGAACATTTAGAAACAGCTATTTTTAATAGTAAAATGAGCATATTGAATTACTGAATTATTGAAGTTCTCTATTACCTTATGAAAATTCATCCCTGTCTCTCAAAGAAAAGCATTTATGGCTTTCCATTTAATTTTCTCTAAAGTTATTAAAGAAAGATATAATATTGTTTAATACTGTGTTCTAAGATAATAAGAGTTTACAAACAACACAGAAAAAACAACTAATTGAAATTTTTATTTCCGTCTTCTGATGCTCTACAGTCTTTTGCTAAAAAGAGACAAAATTTTTACACAACTTGAAAACCCCATGTCAGACTTAAATCTGTGTCCTACATTAACAACAGTACAACAGTAAAATTAAAAAAAAATAAATCCAGAATTCTTAAGATGAAACGAGGAAAAGGAAATCAGTGAAAAAGATCATGACATAAGACAGAAACAAAGCATAGGAGTAAGTACCACTTATCTGAAGGCAAAACTTTACACATTTCTAGCTAGCATGAGACATTTGTGGGATTGCTTGAGTTTTAAAAACAAGGAATATACTGAATAATCTCCATGGAAATTCCTTTCCATCTGTACATGTAATTTTTAATGTTATGATTTTCATGAAAACTATGATTTGCAACAGTGCGTGGGATTCATCTTTTGTAATTTAGGCATCTGAACGCTGGACTTGTAAACAGAATTTGTTGTTCTAATTTCTCTTTATAGACAAAGGAGAGAGAAAGGTAATCCAGAGCAATTCCTCCTCATCCTCAGATAACCACCTAGCCTAAATCTGATATACCATATTTAGAAGCTTTCTTTTTCCAACCATTTCTATGTTACATACAATATATAAGACATACATCCACGTACACACACATAGATATGCACACACAATGACACACGCATTGATGACAATGATCCTTGAATGTGTGACCTTATTCTAAAACACACACCACATTTTTAGAATTAGGCAACATATGTTTCACTATAATCCAGTTTTGCAAATATGGGCAATTACTATAAAAGCCTTTATATAAGTCGTTCAGTAAGGAGGGAAGACATTAAGAGTAGATGTCAACTTGTCTAATGGTCATACAGAATTAGAAATTATCAACATTATCACAGCCAACTTAGAATAAAGCAAAAACAAAACCCCAAACTCTCTCTAGGATCTTAGAGGGACATCACCCTAATTAACTTCTTACCTGTGTGCTGCTCTGAAAAAAAAAAAAAAAAAAAAACAAAAACAAACACCCACTAATCTTACTTTACCCAGGAAACTTATTATTCCTTTTCAATGCAATTGACAGGTCAATTACATAGCCATATGTGACTTATTAGCAAACTTTCCACAACATTAAACCGCAAATAGTAACGGCAGCATATGAACTTTTGACCGTCATACCCAAGCAGGGGGATATCAACTATGTCATCTTCTATTAAAAGAAGTAGTCTATCTTTAAGATCTTCTTCACTCTCAGGATAATATTCCACAAAAGCTGTAACTTGAAGTCCAGATGCAACAGGTTTTTCTGGATTTTCCACAATCAGTTTAAACTGCAATTTAAAAAAACATTTTTTTTTTAATTGTCAAACGTTTCTAGATTAAAAAACATATACAGTTGGTCCATTTTCAGATGATTACACAGCTTGATTTGAAGTTCACAATCAACTTTAAAATATGCAAGATTTTATAAAACTTCTCTTCCTATTTACTGAAGTCCAGACTTTTTACAGTAAAACAGAAAGACAGAATGAATACTAACCCATCAAATTACATGGAAGATTTGTTTTAGCAAAATATCATTTCTAGCCTTTCCAAGGGAGCTCTAGCTTTTCCTACTGTTGTAATAAATCTGAAGAAACACAAAATTTAGTCAGCTACTCCTGAAGGCTGAATCTTTTTAGTGCCTGAGAAAGTAACACAGATTAAATCTCAGTCCAAAGCAGCAACAAAAGGAGACAGCATAAGAGTTTTTTCTCCAAGTCTGACTGATATTCAGCTGATGTCAACAGAAAAGCCTCACTGTACATTGAAAATCTGCCCCCCATGTAGGGCCCATGGCACCTCCAATTTTGCAGGTCAAATGAAAGACCAAAAAAAAAACCCCAAAAACCAGAAGCAGATGACAGAAAGCACCTTTTTTCTCTGTCAAAAAATAAATCTAGATTTTTTGTTGTCTGTAAGCACCCACCTATATCCAACACCCCCTCCACATCTTTCCTTGAACAAAATACATGAGTAACCCACTGGCACATAGTGGGAAATCCAGCAGTTCCCACGTTCCTAGGAGAGCCTCATAGCAAGGTCTAGAGGTTCTCTGGTGTTTGAGTCTCCTTACAATTCACATCACTCTATGCACAAGAGGTTTCTGCTCTATATGTCCAGTTTAATTAATGTTTGTTTTCTTAAAGAGAGTCCTCCGAGTACTCTTTAATTTTTCTGTTCTAATTTATGTTTGAAATGTGCAAACATATAATTTACTGCTTGTTGATTCTGTTGTCTGAGCACCTCCTGATATTCCTTTAAAATTTTTCTAGCAGTATAAACATTCAGCTAAAGGAAATTTGTTATGTACTATGCATCATGATTACGGGCTTGATTTTGAAAGTGTAGCCATGTTTTAATTTTGAAGTGTGTAAAATTTCTTTCTAAAGAGAATTAAACAGCCATGCATATTCATTCTATACAAGCAAAAATGAATATATTGTGCTGAAAACCTTTAATGAAACCTATGGAAAACTGCTTTGTGAGCTAAATTCCTTAAAAGGCATTTCTTGGCCATGCATTGTAACAGCTCAAGGAAACTTATTTCTCAGTTCTTGCACTCTATGAATGTAAGCCTCAGAAAATTTACAGATGATTCGTACACTTCAGAGCCATGTAATCACAAGTTGCAGTCTAGGGTCTGGGAATGAGAAAGGGCAACACAACAGACCTTTCTGGAACTGAGCATGTGAAGTGGAATCTTGTCCCCTAAGTGTCATATTAGTCGTCTCAAGCACAATAGCATTAAAATACTCAGTAAAAGGCATGAGATGCTCAAAGAGGTAAAAATTCAAATTATGATTGAGTGACCTTTTCTTTTTTCTAAAGTTGACCCTGCCTTTCTACTTCTGGAGCACATGAAACATTGATAAGGCTGATGAAAACTAACAAAAAAAATTAATCCCAGCCCTACCAAATTGAACTTTCTCAACAATTCCCAGATCACTACAAAATCCTTCAATTATAGTGCAATAAAAATCAAGCTGTCTATATCATGCAAATTAGCAAATTTTAGAGGGGATAAAATGCATACGCAGTCTTGGCCACTCTTGCCCTCAAAAAGAAATGTTGACTACTCAGATGGTGAAATTATCCAAGGTACTTCAACTGTCTGATAATCATTTTCATGACCACCCTGGAGTACACTTATTCATATTTGAAGTTGCTGTGAAGACAAAGCAGTATCAGCTTCTGTTCACGCCTCAATGCCAGTTCAACCCTTTCATCCTAATTTTGGCTTAATTAACAGACAATAAATTAGCTAGATGAAAGACCAATATAAAACTACTAACCACAGCTAGGTTTTGCTGGGCCCACACAGGTTACAAGTCAAGGGCTAAACTGGTTAGAATTGTGAAGACGCATTATTTGCCTTTAAAAAGTCTGGGTTGGCAATTATTTTTCCAGAACTAATCAGATGCTTTAACCATTTGCCCTTAAAAAGTCTGGCTAGGTAAGTATTTTTCCAGAATTAATCAGATGCTATTAAAAGTAATCATACTATCTTGAACAAGCACCACAAACGGACTATTCCACTCAAAAAACTTAAAAGAACACAATACAGAAATGAGGCACTAGGGAGAGCAATCAACCCTATGGAAATCCAAGCAAAAACAACTTCAAAAGTTGCACCCTTCAGCTGATCTGGAACACTTCACAAATTTGTTGTTCACACCATAGCGAAGCAATCCATTTCTACATAACACTCCCTGAAATAATGAAGAACTCATGGACTTCTTGAGGGATAAAATTTCTGGACAGTGCAAAGCCTGCCAGCAAAGCTAAGCAGGATTTGTTATCAACAAGGGACTTGATGTAGAAAGACATACAAGAAAGGTAATTCTATTGAAACTATGGATTCAACAAACAAGGAAGCTCTCTTCAAATTGCTCACACCCTCAGGATAATATAGAACTGGGAAGACTGGGGTTCATTTCAGTCTGACTTACAAGCTCCAAATGAGCAGCCTCCTTTGAATTTCTATATGAGAGTATTTTTCAAGTATCATAGAAATGACACCTACATGTTCTCACAACAAAACAATAAACCACAATTGGCTCCCTCCTTCAGGACTCTCGCACAAGAAGCAATTCAGACAACTTTGGCTCTAAGAATTGCCTCTTATTCTTTCCCGTTTATCCAGTTATCCAACTATTTTAAATTAATTTCCAATTCACTGGCAAATTCCAGTCAGTCTCATAAGCTGCTCAGGCACCCATAGTAGTATTTTCCATTTGCAGTAGCCGAACACAGAGAAGCACCTACACCTGCCGGAGCAGCCTCTTACACAGGACGTACCAGGTTGGGCAAACCTGCGGGCAGACGTCCCCCGGCAAAAACGCAGAAAACAAAAGCGGGGCCTCAAGATGCACTTTTCCTCCAACGATGTTCTGCACCTCAGGGAGGGCCTGGCAAGCGCCAGGGGAGCGGGCTGCGTACCAGCCCCTCACGGCAAGCCCGGGAAGGAAGGATACTGACCCGCAGGACAGGGCAGGGTGTTCTCATGAGGCGTTACCGTTACTCACGCATGCTGGAGTTGTGCGAGCTACCGTACAAAAAAAAAGCCCCAGAGAGCCGACAGCTGCCCTGTAGAGAGAGG
>NW_009649137.1:952242-955895 GCF_000708025.1 Charadrius vociferus
CAGGTGCAGCGTGCCCCGGCAGGCAGGGCGGTTGGGGCAGGTGGGGGGCCGCCATTTCATGGGTCGGGCAGGAGCTGGAAGGAAATAAACATACACACACACACCCCGTCCCTTTGGGCTGTTCACCAGTAAGGAGATACCTGAGCCGATGTCCCCCCGTGGGGCCTGGGCTTGTCCAGCACCGTCCCACTTGTTCACCCACTTATTCCCGCTATGAGTCCATCTCTGACAACGGCCCAGGACAGCGGAGGGTGATACAAGCACGGGTGCTCTTCCTGCCCTGGGTTTCTTAAAGTCAAGCACCCAAAGTGCTTTGCCTTGGATTACTTCATCCCCTGAAAGTGCATGAGGACTCAAATGATTTGTATTTTAAAAGTCAAGCGTGAGAAGCTGCAAACGTGGATGGCACAGATCAGGAGAACTACAAAGTACAAAAAGGGCAAAAAGTCTATTTTTAATGGGTCAAGAAACCCAGAGGGAGCAAAGAGAGAGGAGAGCCTTTGTTTCTGTTGGTGAGGGAGGACGCTAACAGGTCTTAAAAATCGAAGTGATAGCCAGCCATCTGTAGATTACTGAAGAACAAGTGGAAATAGGACATCGCAAGCACTACGGGTAAAATACAGCCATCTGAAGGCAGTTCTTTGGGAAAGCTACTTGAATCTGTTTTATGGTAACATGATTGCATTTAACTGACACACACATCAAAAATAAAAGAAAAAGAAGAAAATATTAGAAGATTACCTTATCAAAGAATTAAAATCTCTCTGCTTTTTCTCTAGAGAACAGAGAACACTCCTACATAGTTTCTCTGATCCTTGAATGAATTCTTGAGGAAAGTCAAGGGACACAAGATCAGACCTAAGAAATAGCTGATCCAAAGACAGAGAAACCTTTGAGACTGTATACAGACATCATGATGGTGCCAAAAAGACACAAGCTCATTAGTTTATCTTAGTTTGGGTTATTCCTCAGTTGTCACATTAAAGTGATGTGGAAATGTTCTAGCTTTCTGATCACACATTCTGGTGCTTGGAAATAAATTCAAAAGTGAACAACTAACTAGTTCAGAGAAAATGTCAAATACGTCACTTGTTATATACTATGTCATAGCGAAGTAGTCAGTCACAAACTTATTTTTTCCATTTCACTGAGAACTGTAGCAACATTTAATATTTTTAGCAAAACTATTGTAAACTAAAATTGCTTATGATTTTTCATGTCATTTCAGACCTTGCTGGAGTACAAGAGGATCCTTGGAAGGTCCCTGCCCTCTCTACCCCTTCTGACCTTCCTGGTGTCCTACATTCCCATCTGTATCCCGGTCAGGTCACTAGCTTTCATTCCACTAACTGAGCTCTGTGTGGGGCTATGGTAATAAACCTGTCCTGTGAAACAATCCAGGCTAAAAGCACTCATACATGCACCTCTTTTTTGGTGTCGCTAGAAGAGAGTTGCCTTTAGCAAGATAATTTCTCAGCTTCAGTTTAGAGCACTGATTCATGAACAGTTGAAGCAGCACTATTGACAGGGCAGTAATTGACGTTGTAAGTGGAAGCTGAAGGAAGCAGCAGAAACAGAATCTTTAAAAATCAATTCTGTCATAAAAGAATTTGTAGCAAAGAACACTTTCACTTGATTCAATGTAGATATGTCCATACAAAATTATTATCAATTTAATGAAACTTTAAAAAAAAACCCTCAACTGTGATTTAGCTTGTGTGTAGAGGAGCCGAGTTCTGCATTAAAATACTCCTAATCTCTCAGAAATAGTTTGGCTAGGCTGTCTTCCTCTTCTGCAAACCATTATATCCAAATGCTTACTATTGCCAGCATTATGATATCTCATTATGAAACAACATTAGATAATGGACTCTGTTCCTTCCTTTCCTCAACTTATGCTGGCTTCATAATTTTGTTTTATTAGCCACCTAATAATCATCCCCAAGGAGAAAACTATTGTAAAGGAACAGGCATACTTTGTTTTGATGACAGAATCCTTTATAACTAGTGCTAGGGTATGGATTATGTATATTCTTTCTTCTTTATGACATTATCATATGACCACATTAAACGTGATTTTACTTCTGCAGAAATTCATACAATTTTACAGTGCAGTAACCTGCACAATTCACATTGCCTTCACCTTAGCTGTATGATTTGATGAATAATAAAGCTTCACAGCAAACTTCTCAAAATTGTATTACAGTAATCAGAGTGAAGAGTATAACCTTATATAAATCTCCACCACACCTCAGTTTCTTAGTCACTTCCAACTTTTATAAGCCAGACTTTCCAGATCTGAAACTTGTTTGACTCTCTGCTGATCTGATTATCCTCCTAGGTTCCAGGCAGATAACCAGAATAGCATGGTTAGTTCTTTCCAATTAATAGATGAAGCTAATTTGTTTAAAATGAAATAGCCCCCAGCTTGTTCAGATCTATCCTGGGGCCATGGCCAGGTAAAACGAGATGCACAATCAGAAAGCCATCACCAGTCTGTTTTCCCCAGCTGCACAGGGAAAACATTATTGGAAATCATGTGTTAGAAAACAGCGAGACCTGAGATGCTGGTCCTATCTGCCCGTGTTCAGAACATGGGTCAAAGATGCTTGGGTACTGACTGAGCCATCCATGAGATCAGAATTAGCCCTCACTTATCCAGGAATCTCTAAAAACACAGGCAAATCCCTTCAGAAAGTATTCAGTAGGTTAGAAAAAGGGGCAGTTAAAATTATTATAAAGGTGGTTTATTTGACAGTAAGTCAGCAACAAGAAATAACAGTGATACCTGAGATGATGAAACTAATTTGAATAAACTGCCACTCATACTGCACTTTGTTGCTGGAATCTGAATCCAGAGGAACTGTGATTTGAACTGTGAAAGCTGACCTATTTATTTTACTTCAGGAGGAATAAATATGTTTAGAATATGCTAGAAGGAAATAGGGCCACTTACTGGTAAAAAAATAAAGTATGTGTATTTTTATATCAGCTTTTAGGAGTCAGAAACAGACGAAGTCCAAATAATGATGACTAATAAGATATATTCCTTTGCATTTAATCTTGCAAATCACTCTGTTTAATGGAAAACGAGAATGTTCAAAATGACAGATTTGGTCTCTAATTCTCTCTAGAGGTCTCTTCACTAAACAAAGCATTCTGTGAGAAGCAGAACTAATGAAGATTTTATTGGGTCTTTTGCTCAATGAAACCATCAGTCTTCACAAAACATGTAAGAATTGCCAGTCTCTGAGACATCCTTCTCAGATGGGGCTGAAAGGAGCAGAACCAAAATTATTGAAAAAAGGGAGCGACAGGGAGATTGTCACTTAGACAAGGCAATCACAAATACCTTCCTTTTTTTATTATTATTTTTAGAGAGACTGTGTAAAAATTGGTAAATGTGTATTGGGGTTGTGTGGCAAGATTTTGGTAGCGGGGGCGGGCTGCAAGGGTGGCTTCTGTGAGAAGATACCAGAAGCTTCTCCTATGTCTCATAGAATCACAGAATGATTTAGGTTGGAAAGGACCTTGAAGATCACCGAGTTCCAAACCCCCTGCCATAGACAGGGACACCTCCCACTAGACCAGGTTGCCCAAGGCCACGTCCAGCCTGGCCTTGAACACCTCCAGGGATGGGGCCTCAACAGCCT
>NW_009649137.1:956579-988213 GCF_000708025.1 Charadrius vociferus
ACAAGATGTTGAATAGTACAGGCCACTGTAGACACTGGCCAAAGCTGAGCCAATCAGCGATTGTGGTAGCACCTCTGCAATAACATATTTAAGAAGTGGGAGCTTGAACCAGAAGCAGCTGGAGAGAGAAGTGAGAATATGTGAGAGCAACAACTCTGCAGACACCAAAGTCAGTGAGGAAGGAGGAGAAGGAGATGCTCCAGGCGCTGGAGCAGAGATTCCCCTGCAGCCCATGGTGAAGACCGTGGTGAGGCAGGCTGTCCCCCTGCAGCCCATGGAGGTCCACAGTGGAGCAGATATCCACCTGCAGCCCATGAAGGATCCCACACCAGAGCAGGTGGATGCCCAAAGAAGGCTGTGACCCATGGAGAGCGTACGCTGGAGCAGGCTGCTGGCAGGACCTGTGTACCCATGGAGAGAGGAGCCCATGATGGAGCAGGTTTGCTGGCAGGACTTGTGACCCTGTGGGGGAGACCCACACTGGAGCAATTTGTTCCTGAAGGACTGCACCGCGTGGAAAGGACCCACACTGGAGCAGTTTGTGGAGGAGTCTCTCATGGGGGGGGGAGGAGGGAGGAGGCCACCCATGCTGGAGCAGGGGAAGAGTGTGAGGAGTCACTCTTCCTGAGGAGGAAGGAGCAGCAGAGACAACGTGTGATGAACTGACCGCAACCCCCATTCCTCATCCCCCTGCACCACTGGGTGGGAGGAGGTAGAGAAAATCAGGAGTGAAGTTGAGCCCAAGAAGAAGGGAGGGGTGGGAGGAAGGTGTTTTAAGATTTGGGTTTATTTCTTATTACCCTACTCTGACATTTGAGTGGCAATAGATTGAATTAATTTCCCTGAGTCGAGTCTCTTTTGCCCATGACGGTAATTGCTGAGTGATCTCCCTGTCCTTATCTCGACCCACGAGCCTTTTGTTGTATTTTTCTCCCCCTGTCCAGTTGGGGAGGGGGAGTGATAGAGCAGCTTGGTGGGCACCTGTCATCCAGCCAAGGTCAACCCACCACAAGATGAAAAACATTAATCATAAATACATACAATCTCCATTATTCAGCAATATAGTTTACAGCTCCAAGAGGCACACACTGAGCTATTATATGTATCTATAGAGCAGACACAGAGTGATTTTATCAGTGTACTCCTTCAGTTTAGCTAAATAACCTGACCAGGAGGGAAGTCATAGCACTGCTGTAACATGACAATACTGATTTGGGGACCAAGGCTACTGCTGGCACACAGTGCTGAGCTGAACATTTTGGTCTTACAAGCTCACAGCAGTTAGTCCAAAGTTTTCAGCAGCAGGCTCTATGTAACAAATTACAAATGTGCACTTTGTTTCCTGCAGTCTGCTCCAATGGAAGTGCTTTCTGCATCTGGTATCATTTTTAGTCACAATGTGTGAAAACATCCTGGTTGATGAAAAATTTAGTAACTCTAAAAGCATCCATATCCACTCACAGATTTCATATATTAGACAAATATAAAAATCGCTGGCTAGAAAGAAAAATCATTGAACCACACTGAGAAACATGATTAAGATGCATGTTTCTGAGCTGGGCAGGTCATCTCTGATCAAAAGAGGGCATAAGTATGGGAAACTGCATATATAGAAAGAGAGAGATAGATAATAGGAAAATCAGATAAGGGATGGCTCTGAAAATCTCATATAAATCAGGGGTTCTTTAACAGCTGTCTGTGGCTTTTAAAGACTCCCGTAAAATCATGATATTTACTATGTTGAACCAGAGCAGTAGACTTTCCAGGCTGGTATCAAGATGTCAACAGCTATTGGCATCAATGAATCAATATTAAATTTCCACTATACACAACTAAGATGCAATTTCCTAAAGTTACTAATGGTGGGATTCATCTTGCCACACTTCATTGATATAAAATCAATGTCTAGTCTAAGGTTCCACTATGATTAGGAGTGAGATAAGAACCTCCAGAGGATGATTATCCCCCTCCCCTTACATAGCTATTTAAAATAGAATTCCATATATCACATTGACTTTATGCAGGTCTCCTACTATCTAGTTACTTGGACAATTTCTAGAATCATTTTCTTAGGCAGTAAAGATAAAATTATTGAGGAGCATGTTCAGATATTAGTGAATTTATTTTCTTTTGCCTGAAGGCTGAAAATTACTGCCTAATCATTTTGTGGAACAATTATGTATATTTTTATTGTACATGTATCTTTTACATTTCATATGCAATTTATCCAATTTACTTCCTTAGAATCCAAGTGCTTAGTAAGACAAATTAAATTTGCATTGTAGTCATCTGGAGTGTCGTATCACTCCCTGGTATCCAGCTTTTTAGGTACTCAGCCTTCTGAGCTGCTTGATGTTTTTATTTCCTTGACTTCAGTTACAGTTGGAAACCATTACCAAACAGATATGTCTATATACTTTAAAAGCAATCAGACTGTGGTTCAGTCTATGGTTACTTGTTGCATTATCAACCCACTTTGCCTGAAAATACTATCCCTAGTCCTCATGAATGTCATCGTAGCTTGTTACGTTATACTAGGAGAGCTCATTTGTCTTCATAAGTTACAGATGAAAGGATACTACCTAATTTAGCTGGGTCCTTATCCAATGATGGCCTTGAAGATCAATAGCAAAGCTCCAGAATTGCATTAAATGGGAATTAGGATAGAACATATCTTGCAGAGTATAGAAGATACATACTCTGGGGAATTCATGCTACTCAGTAGGTTAATGATGCAGTGTTAACATTATGGTTTTTTTTATGAATTTTACACTTTTTTTCAGACTGCTTTTTTGACATTTCTTCCCATACTAGGAAAAAAGAAGAAACATGGAGATTCAACTGACCTTCACTATTCCATTCATTATTTTATATACCTCTATCCTAATATTTCTTGCTCAGCTTAATCCTGTGTTTATATATTTTTCTTCAGTTGAGGGTTTCTCCACGCTATTTGTTTTCGCTTTTCTAGTCACCCACTATTTTTAAATGCTGTGGTCTACCTGTAAATCTATCTATTGATACTTTTCTTAATGCAGTTTAATATTCTCTCTGTATTGATATTTTGCATAAAGCAGACATTACATTGATTTCTTCTCGCTGACATCCATTTCTCTTTCTGACTGATCATATCAACATAGAGGTTCCACAGGTCTTCAGCTCCTATTTTCAACATGCAGTACTTTCACCTTATCTACACTTCATTTCACCTGCCATCATGTGGCCTAATTTATCAGCTACAGATATAGCATGTTTATTCATTATGGTAGTATAGATATGTTTGTATTTTACACTACATATGATGGGCATTTTGCATTTTCTAATTTTTCCTCACCATAGTGACAAACATTTATTGTAATGGGGGGAAAAGAAGGCAGGCTTGAAGGTAAGACACTCATTGAGACTCAAGAGTTGACATCATTTTTTTAACTCAGCAATAAACTTTCAGCAATTTCATTAAGCACCTTCATAGTATGCAACAAAATTACATCCATCAGTGCTGTAAGACAAGAACAGAAATGAGCAACGCATAATAAAAGCAATTATCTAGTGGGAATAGAGGTCACCAGTATTACCAGTCTTGGAGGCTATTCGCGCAGAGCTAATAGTTTGGGGAACTGTCGAGAGCTGAATCTCATTTCTTCAGTACTTATTACTTTCTATTAACTGAAGAGGGATCTACATTCCTGAAATTACAGAAACTGTTGCAAAATATCCTAGATTAATTCACAGGTGGCACAAGTTCATGTGTCTTGTATGTGAAGAGGTCCTCTCAATGGTGAGCTTCCACCACTGCAACATCTGTCACCTGCTCTAACAACTATTACCTTTCTATCTTGCTGAAAGTTCTCTGACACGTGGGTAGAAATGAAAGCTAAGCTGCACAGGCTAAATACCATATAAGGCAGAACAGCAGAAAACACCAGAAGTGTTTTGCCTGATCATGAAAAAAGCACATACATTCTGCTTTAGCATTGTCTGTGTGCCGAAATGCCTGCGCCTCAGCAGCAAAGACTGCAGCTGTTTTCTGGCAGTGCTCAAACAACCCCAGTTTCCCAGGCCACCCAGAAAGAGGGACGCTCCTTTCCAGAAGCAGCCCTCAGTGCTTAACTTCGTAGCCCGGTGCTGTCCCAGCTGCTAAATCATGCTCAAAATATTAATAGAGCAAGCCATGATGAAAGCGTATTTTTACTTAATAATTTTGCAATATGTATATGGCTAAAACTGTAGAGGCGTGAAAATTAAAACACATTAAGTTGACATTGTCTCCTACAGAATTCTTTCTTCCACCCAAACAGGGAACCATCTGCTTGTGTGCAGGCAAATTTCTCATTTTCTAGGGGAAGGAGTGATTTTGTTAGCTTTACCTGGGCACTGCGTGGCCTCTCCTGCAGGTCAGCACTTTCAATGTGCGTTTTGGAAATGCAGGAGGTTCCAGAAACTTTACAGCTGCTTTACTATAGCTGAATACGCCTATATCTCTGAGATCTAACTGCTTAGATATTCGCTGAAAGAAAATGTAAAACAAAGCTATTTGCAAGAGCACTATGAATTCCTAGGAAATATTGAAACAGCCAAAATAAGTTTTTCCTGGAGTTCATAAATAGCTTAGAGTGGATGAGTGCAATCTGACTTAGAGGTGAGAAGCATTTCCAACTAGAGAAAAAATCCTATTTAAGAGCTACTAATGTAATTTAGCAGGTTAAGGAATACTTTGGTCATACCTTGATGAATCTGCAAAACCCAGCATCTTTCAGCAATTTGCTGAAAGTGGATCCACATTGGCTCTCATGAGTCCTACCTGGAGTGGCAGCGCAGCTGGGGACGGACCTGCTATGGGAGGGCAGGAGAAGGAGTGAAGGGGAAGGAGGAGGAGGAGGAAAGGTGAAGACAAAGGTCTGCTCCTGCTGGACATGCAGCCAGGCACTCGCCCATATACACTGTGAGCTACTGTGATGTGATCTTCTAATATTTGTGTATTTTTAAATAAAAACATTAAGTTCAGCAGTGTTTGTTTCTTATGACTCCATGTGTTCTCAGGTGAGATGATCTGTGTAAGAGCCAAAGCAGTTACTATCACAGAACTATGCCCAGCACTGGGGATACCCATACACACTTTCTGCAGGGTTTACTTGATAAATATTTCAGAGTCTTGAATTTTCAAAATAAGCAGAGTATTGGAGGAGAGTGTTTTTATGCTCTTCCCCACTCTCGACTGTTAATGAACATTGTTTCAGGATTTGTCTTTTATTCTGCACAAATCAATGGTACGCAGATCATAACTCTCCATGGGTCCTAAGAGGAGGCACTTAGCTGAGTCTATCAGCCACAAGAATGGTAATGCATTAGAGATTTGTATGCATGGCTTATTTCTCATTTGTCTTCCCTTGCAGGCCTCCCAGCACTGAGAACAGCTGTGCACTGAGCTGCAGAGATCAAGAAAGCTACTGTATTTATGACAGTGCTGTTCTTTTCTCTGTTGCCAAAAGAGTGGTCAGATGTAGCATAGCAATTTATAGGGCTGAATTCTATTATTGCAATATTTTTATACTTTCGGCCACATTCTGATAATAAATTCGTCTGTCCAATGCCATTATCTGTTGACGAACTGTAACAACATTTTAATAGTGATTTTAAATTCCCTATGTTTGAATTAGCTACTTATATTTCACAGTGGCATAATTTAACTCAAATTCAGCCTTCAGCAAGCACTGGAACATTTACCCACAAGTTCTTACCCACAGAGCTAGAAGCCAGCTTACAAAGTTTTTCAAGCTTCTAGCCAAAGACACAATAAGCATTTCTTTATGGTAACGTCACAAGACCAACACTCCTCCATCATTCTATATACCTTCAGGGGCCCAACTATCCACAGCATTTAACACACCTCTTGTTACATCTTGCCACAGATTGTGAAGCATTTCCTGGTAGTTAGCAAAGTTGGATTTTCATAGTCGCCCATGACATTTCATAACATTTAAGACAAAAAAGGTCCCGTGATCATCTAATTAGACTTTCAGCAACATAAAAGCCTTTTGATTGACCAAGATCTAACTACTTATCCTTTAGAGAGATTAAAAAAAACCCTTATCCTTTACAGAGACATACCATCTTGGCATAAAGATCTCCAGTTTTGATGTATTGACATTTTTTGGTTGGTCCCAATAGCTAATGATCCGTATCTTCCCAGTGGCTCATCCACCGTACTGTCCTAGATCAGGATCCATCATCTATGGACAAATGCGCTATGTCTCTAAAACCAAGATCTGTGGCTGCAAATAAAGATGCTGTCACTAGTGTAGTGGTAATCAAAGACACAAAGAGAAGTTTTATTGACACTTTGAGTAGTAGACAGTTGTTCTGGCATTTGAAATACATTACGTGCATTCCAGAAATCTCTAATTAGCTTCATCTTAGCTATATTCCGTCTCCACCTAAAAAGTCAAAGGCCCATAAGCATAGAAGCAGTCTATTAACGTGTAGTTAAAATTACAAACCCATATTCCAGGTGTTCAGGACACTAAGATATAAGAAATCAAAAATCTTTGATATTTCTGAAGCATTTAAACACTATAGGTGAAAGATAAACAAATATAAATGTGAATTTAAAAAAAAAGTTAAAAAAATATGCATCGAAGTAACTTTTCTCTCTCCCACACTACTGAGATCATAATTGAAGCATAGTTCGGGGTAGTTTCAACTGAACATAGTAGGGAAGTTTGCTAAAAGTTTTGACACAAAGTGCTTGAAGTATCTGAAGCAACTAGAAAATGTTTCACACATTGCTAGAACAAAATAAGTAATGAAGAATAATAAAACATTTCAAGAGGCTAACGTGAAAATGTTTATGCAATGAGACAAAATCTGTAGGTCATTAGGTGCAATTTAGAAAGATGTGGAAGATGAATTCATACATGAAATATAGCAGACTGAGAAGCTGGAATAGTTGAACAAATACGTATATTATTCAATATATAAAATGGTAAAAGAATACATTAATACTTATTAAGGTCGATGCTAACAGTAAAGCATAAAGAAGATTCGGATTATTTAGCTGGCAGGTTTGTAGTTGATTGAGAGTTTGTTGGGATGCAGGCTTATGTTCACTGCTGTTGCCTCAGTTTCTCTAGATTAGCACGTATGGTTTTCTAACAGTGGAAAAAGTTAAGAATGATGGTGCAGTCTGGGCAAAATGTTAGTGGTCATTGACAATTCGCAGTTGTTTGGGAGCACATCCTTGACAGCAAAGGTTGTTAGCGCTGGAGGCAGTGGAGCATCCGGATCTAGGGCGCTGCCTCCTCCAGTGTCACCTGAGACGCAGAAGGAGAAAGGGAAGGGGCTGAAAATGGCATGGATAAGACAGCCAGGTACTGTTCAGTGAGTTACTGATCTTGCAGTATGCTGAGCCTGTGCTTGCACATCCTAAAGAGATTTAGTCCTGGTAACTGCAGTTTTAACAACAAAGCCAAACAGCTGCTGGTGGAGCTAAGCTGTCAGCTGTACTGCTGAAAACTGGCTGCTACGAGATTCAAAGGAAGTCCTTACCTGGAGGTGCTGCAGAGGGGTCACTGAGTGAGGTGCGGTGATTTTGGCACCATCTTAAAGGTCCAGAAGAGTCTGAGGTCCAGAAACAGCAAAGTAGCTGCCCAGCTGGGGAGGTGACTCAAGGAGAGTGGGGAAGCAGCCACCTGTAAGCAGCAAGACTCTGACTCAGGCAAATACTATGTAAAAGAGCAAAAAGGACAAAACTGCAGAAATACTACTGCATTCAGCTAAAAGGGACTGAGTAATAGAATCTACAATTATACTTTTTCCTCTCCGTGAAAAATATGTCGGGGCTGTACACAGCCTTCTGTATCATGATCGGGTGGCCTGCACTCAAAACCAAAAGATTACATAAGTTATTTAGTCTGTCTAAATAAGGGCAATTCTTTGTAGCTGCTCTGTGCCTTTGCTGTCAATGAGTCATTTCTAGGAGGGCAGATCAAGAACATTGTTTGACAACAAGCTTCTGAAGACAGCGGTTCTTTCATGTTGACTATATCCTGTTTAGATCAGTAGATTAGACTAACCCATGATTGTCATTTAGTAACAGTAAAGGTTTTTCAGTGAGTTAAAAAGAAAAGGGGACATCTTTCACTCCTAGATTCTAAAAGGGAGTCCTAGAATTGACATTATTTCTTAGAAATCTAGATATTGAAAATCTGTAAGCATTTTTTCAAAAAACATGGGTTTGTATTTTAAACCTGACGGACTAAATACAGCTCATACTTCAAAAGGCTTTTTTGTAACTCCTTATAAAGGAAATGTTACAAACAAAAGACAAAGAACCTTCAGATATCTCATCTTACTTACTCTAAAAATGAGAAAAACTATTTCAGAAAGGCACGGTCTTACATTAAAACAAAAAAATATGTCTGCCTTCACTTTTTCAGGCCATCCTGTCATTACCTATGAAGCAATCAGAAGCTGCAGCCTACACGGGGGTTTCACAGTTGTGAAAGCTCAGAGTACAATGATCTTCCCTCTGTTCCCTTTACTCTTTATCTTTGTGACCTAATAAAACTGATTATTTCATCCTCAATATGACCCTTTGAAAATTGTCTTTGCTAGTTATGGCCCTCTTTTGTTAGCTATGACCCTCTTATCTACTTTTTACTAACTCACTGCTTTTAGATCTGTCCCTCTATGAATCACTTTTTTAATTTACCTTTCTCAAGTTGATTTTCTTTCTGCCTGAGTTACTCTGTATCCTGTTTCTTCCTTTTGATTTTTTCTAGTTGTAAGATTTAATATTTGTCTGATTCACTATTCTATATTCACTTATCATCATTCTTTCTGATTGTCACTATTTTGTCAGTTTTCTTTTTCATTCGGCGATTTATTTCATATCCCAGCCTGCCCAGAGCAGCATTTTTTTGATTCATTCATTTCCCATTTATTTTTAATCTTTCTTCTCTTTCCTCTCCATGATTCAGCCTGTGTTTCCCATACTTTGTGCTTTTATTGTATTTGTAGCTATTTTTCACTTGTTCAGCATCAACTACTGGCACTTTCAAAGGGCACAAATACAGAGAGACCGCTTCTGTGCTGAATGGGATGATGTCAGCAATGCAGCTTCTGAAAGCACATTTTATTCCACGGACTTGTTAACAATTAGGAATCACAAAACAAATCAGTCTGGTTTATCTGTAAGATATAGCTCTTGAATTTGTCTCTTGCAATTTGTTTCAACCTTGCAATTGTATGGCAGATGGGTGTAGCTGTTCAAAACAAGCACATTGCATGATCCTGCAAGAAACAATTTAACGGCAGCCAGCGATCATGAAATCACCACTTTAAATTAGTTAGGAAGTCAACATCACTGAAGTTTGCAAAACAATTCTTTTTACTTTCAGTTTTGGAAATATCTTTCATACTTGCAGCAACGCAGGTTAATTTGAAAGTATCGTGTCAGCATTGCAAGGGTAACTCCTGTGTGAATTTAGCGTAATATTGCTTTAATCTCAAGCATGAGAAAACCAACAATATTAATTCTCCATTACCTTTCCTTATTGCAGGTATGACTTGATAAAGGATAGATATCCTCCTCTTCTGTTCTTCTCGACCTCTTTGATCTTAGCAGGGTTTCTTCCAGCTCTAACAATCACATCCTACAGCATGTCTTCCCAGTTGGTTCAGTTTTCTGAATATCACCATGATATACGACACTATATGTGAGAGATATATGTGAGAGAGATATATGTTTCATGGCAATTCAAGATTGAACAATTGAGCCTTAGTAGGAAATTAAAAAAATATTCTGTCCCAGAATTCAAGAAAGGATCACAGCCATTGCTGTGATTTATAAGATAATTGAATGGTGCTTTCCAATCCAATTTCTCATGTAATACCTTTACTATAGTTTATTCATAGATTATTTCCTTTGGTGACAGTATTAGATTTTGTAGTCTGATTTCCATTATAGCACAGGCTATTAAACTTTGTATAAATCCTTCTGTAGAGGCCAGTAACTCCTGAAGAAAATTTCTATCATGTCTTCCAAGAGATATCCACGACTGATTTTAAAACATTAACAGTGGAGACCCCAACCTCTTATGACAGTTGTTGTTTATCAGCCTTGCTGTTAAAAAAGTAACAAAATTAAAAATTTGTACTTTGAATATTTTTGGCCTTAATAACCAAGCACAGATTATTGTTTTGCTTGGTCCCACTGAGAAGCCTCTATTGTTTAGTATTGTTTTCCTTTGAAAGTGCTTGTACACTCTTATAAAGCCACGTTCTATTTGATAAGTTAAAGAAGACCAACTATTTCAGCATCCCTGGGTATATTTTAGTGGATGGCCTGTTTCTGATGAACAACATTTAATTTAGCACTACCCGCATGTTAACAATCACGTTGCAAAATTCTGCCAGATGTTGTGTGTTTTCATTCAGTGGTTTAATAACTCACTGGTTTAATATGTAAGGACTTCTGGAGAGATGCTTCGTGTATCCAGGCACGCACAGAGGTGTCACAGTGGTTAGTATGTTCCTGAGAAGTGTGACAGTAGCAAACCAAAAGCCTTCACCCTATACAAGTGAGGAATATATAAATATATATACATACATTTATATACATTAAAAGAACTCATTTGAGGGCACCAGTATAAGATCTTGTTTTAGAGATTATGTAAATATCTGTAAATCTCATTTGATGGCATCAAAAATCTTGATTGACAGAACTACGCTATTGAAGGAGAAGTGTTCAGGGGCACTGATGACTATGACTATGCAACAAAGACGTCTGCTACTGTAAAATATTTTCTTCAACCTCGGAGTCACTTTTGTGATTCTTCTCAGCCCCTCTCTGTTCTTTCAACGATGTTTTTTAAAGTGTTGATATCACAACTGCACACACTGGGAATTTTGTGTAGAGATGTAAAATCATCTCCATATTCCTCGCTTCTAGTTCTGGTTTCCATGCACCATAAAGATTTCCCTGTAGCAAATCACACAGGGACACCACGCTGCCTCTGTACTAAAACCTCTCATAGTTTTCCAGAACACAAACTCTCTCCATTTAAGTAAGATCTACAGTCTTATTCCATGTCATATGTCCTTCTAGCAGTCTGTGTTAAAGTACAATGTGTTTCATTGAGCTCAACTTTCTCCCTTGTAATCCAGAATACACTGTTTGGGTGACTTTTTCACAGTCTTTACCACTTTAGACCATTCACAAATGTTAACACCACTGATTTTATTTTTTACTTATTTCTGCTAATTGATTGAAAATGGTGAAGAACACAGATCTCATGAAAACAAAGCTGATTAAGAACTAGGTCTAATCACTAGAGAACCTTCCTAAAAACGTCATCTTCAGTAATAACTTCCTGCTGACAAGTCCTCTTTGAGTCTTGTGAGTCAGTTCTTAATCCATTTAAGATGTACTTTGTTGATAGTGCATAGTCCTGATATTTTTATCAGCATGCCATTTATAGTAAATTAAATGCTTTATAGAATTCCATTATGTACTTGCTTTTATCAACTACAATTGTAAAAAAGAAATCAAATATATTTGACAAAGCCTATTTTTCATAAAATCGTGTTTACCAAGCTTAATTATAAACCCTTCTCTTGTCATTTTTTATCGACAGAATCTTTATAATTTTTCCACTTTTTTGCCAAGAACTGCTGTTATCTAGCAAGCTTCCTGTTATCTTCTCTTCCCCCTTGAACATTTTGAATACTCATAAAATACTACTATGTTTTTGATCTTCAGAATCATCCACATGCAAAGACTTATTCAAACCTGACATTTGCAGGAGACAATCCTAAAAGTCATCGCTTTTAGGAATCCTGGGTGTAAGCGGTCTAGGTTTGCCAATGTGAAATATTCTTCTGCTAAGACATGTCATTTAACATCCACATTGGCTACTGATAGGGTGATTCGTCTCACCTAAATCCATCTAAAATTCACTAAGTTACCTAGGATTCCCATAACAGAGAAAGAAAGGTAAGATCCCCCATAGAGCCATTTCGTTCCAATCATCCTGAAGAGAATCAAACAAATTTAAACATGTATAAGTAACATTGCTGTAAACAGACAGATATTAATAACACCAGCTTAAAAAGCAGTGCATACATACCTACCTATATTTGTGTATACAATTCTGTGTAAAGGGAATTTTCAGGAACTCTAAAACAGAAATGCCTATGTGACCATGCAAACACCGTTGATGCCATTAAGGACTTGATGCCTGCTAAAGAAAAACAGGCACCTTCTGTGGGAGTTGTAAGGGGGGTCACATAATGTCAAACACGTAAAAAATCTATTGAAGCCCCCCCTGACTGACTGCGCAGGTGGAGATATGGCCTGCCCCGCAGCCAGCCCCACTGGCCCTGCAGCCTCTCGTGCTGCACAACGGGGTGTGCAGGACTGGGCGCCACAGTAGCCCGTACTCCTACGGACACAGGGATTGCTTTATTATCATTAAAAGGCAACATCATGTGTACATACTGCCTGCTTCCCCACCTGAGGCCTGGTGGCAATTTGCCTGCTACGCTTGGTGGAGAATGTGGGCAGTATGGTCAATTAAGCTTTTCCTGAAAGTCTGAGGGCGGGGAAAGAGAGATTCTTTGTCTCATTCTGATGGCAGTCCAGCCCCAAATATCCAAACAAACTCCGCAGTGGGTGATTGATGAATATGTAATGGAACAGTAACCAGTCCTATAATGGAAAAAAGGGAATATAAGCAACAAATTGAAAGGATCACCACCTTTGCCTCACCATCTCTGAAAAATCCTTGCCAATTAGAATCATGATTCAGTTGAATCCTAACCTGCAGACACAGGATGCTTTCCAGGGGCAATTAGGAAGTGCAGAACATATTTTTGAAGGCATGCATATTAATGAAAACCAAGTTAAGGACATCCAAAGAGCTTACTGAATGAGCAGTTCCGGCATTGGAGTGTTTGGGAAGCAAGCTGAAACAGGATCCAAGCCCAAGCGTAATTGGGAATGTGATGCAATCACAGTAGGATTCAGGACAGCAGCTATGCTATGGGATTTCCAGGAAAAGGACACCAGTATGGAACAGGGCGGACACTTCCCAGAAGAGGGAGTGAGTTAAGCCAAAAATTAAGTGAGGCACAGGCTGCTGTTTGGATTATACCATGAAATACAAGGAGACATCAAAAAGATTTAATCTAAAAAAAAATCAACTGAAAATAAATTAGCTGTAACCGCAGACGTGACACAAATCAGGGTTAAAGTGGAATTAGATGTCACTAAGCTTAGAGGAACAGCAAAATAATTAGGGACTTCAGTAGGAAAACTAATGTGGTTGTTATATGTACCTACACCACTGACTGCTGACTATTTGTGTCTCACCTTTTACATTCAAAATTAGTTAGACTTTGTGTGATACCTTTGTTAAACTTAATAGTCAGTTACCCCACTGATTTTAACTTTTAAACACTTCAGGATATTTCCACAGGTACCTTGGTAGGTTGGAAATCACCTAAACAAAATTATACCAGCGTGATATAATTCCACTGTTGTAGATGTGAAACTTCATTCAACTTCAAATTCTAAACCAAACCATTTATAATTTGAACTTTTCCAAGATTTCAGCTAATATTCCCATTCAACAAGTAACTTTGCTTACAGCTATCATTGTTGTGCTGGTTTCAGTTCTCTTCAAGTCAAAGCCTCAGGAAGCATATACCAGTAAAACCACAGCGATTGCTCTTAGGGCCATGAGTATAGTAGACAGCTCCTCATCCCAATTTTTATGGCTAGCTTTTACTGATTTTCTAAGTTTCCTTGCTCGTTCTGCAGGAATATTCCACTTGTCCAGAACTTTGGAGTTGTCCTGCTATGCAGGATTTTTTCTTGATTCATAAGATTGTGCACAACTCTTTCGTTATTTGCTCTTGACATGGCTTCCTTGGGGATGCTCCATTGATGAAATGCCACATAGTTGCATCACAGCTAAATGTGTGACAGCTCTTTTCACAGGAATGGCTTCCATCCACTTTGTAAATGGGTAAAAAATAACTAAACAGTGCTGTTTTCCCTAAGTGGTGATCCAAAGGGGTCCAATGGAGTCAGCCTGTACCCTGGCCCCAAAACCTCCAAAACCTCCTACACACTGCAGCTAGATTTGGTTTTGAGGTATTAGAACATGTACAATTGCTCCTGCTAGCCAGCTGTGCACCCATAGCTCTGCCTCAGCCACCATCACACAGTACTAACTCCATCTATTATTTAGCTTTGCCAGAACAAGCTCACTCATGAACAGACCAAGTCAGATCGCTTTATACCAGGGCTGGACCTACCCATGCTCACAGTCCATCTCCATCTGCTCACAGTTTCCTTTTATTGGGCAAGTACCAACTACTGTTTTAGAAAGGAACTGAAGTCCCGAGAAACCCAACTTTCCAAAGACGCTATGGAAAGTCAGAGAGTCTTTCAAATCTGGAGTAGAGAGTTACATATGTTTCAAATTAACTCAAGTAACTATTCCATTAAATTTCCTAATTATTCAACTGGAATATATGCTGAGCAAAGCCTGTTTAATCAATGGATTGAGAAATATTTGAAAGTGAAAGGGAGAGGTAGCATTTTAAGTACTTTATTAGGAAATTTAGGTGTAGTGAATGGAACACTGAATACTGTAGACCTTGAATCCATTTGGGACAAATTATCATTGATGGGCAACGATGTGATTAAAGCCTTCCTACAGAGAAATGAAAGGCTACAGGCTGCAGTACATAGCCAAGGAGGATTACTGCACTTTGAAAAAGCTGTGTTCTTATTAGTTTCAAATGCTATACAAATAGCATCACAATAGATGACCCTGATTGCAACATTACCAGGTTGATGTGGTTTTCTGGTATAAAAAATGCGTTATTGCGAGGATAAATAGAAGCAAAGATGACCTAATTGTGTATGGAAAGGTCCACCATCCTAAACTGTATGTTAGAAGACTGTAAACCAGTAAATGCAGCTTTACAACACTGTGATCTATGTGGAGCTATATTGCAGATACATGAAAGGATGACACATCAACTGATGACCCTAGTGTAAACCAGGAATTCCTCAAGAAGGAGCTGACTGGGTAGTTTCAGAAAGCTATTACAATGGTATTCTTGCTGTAGAGAAATGGAAGCAAATACCACAAAGAATTCGTCTGATACGAAAATCAACTGGTAGGGCCCAAAAAAAAAAGCATGTATTGTGGTGTCTTCAGAGCTAGACCCTATTTTAAAATTGAAACCCGTGCTTTACAAGGGTATTGTGGTCAGTACTTAGAGGTTTTAGATGTACAGAATCACAGAATCACAGAATGGTCAGGGTTGGAAGGGACCGCTGGAGATCATCTAGTCCAACCCCCCTGCCAGAGCAGGGTCACCTACAGCAGGTTGCACAGGACAGCGTCCAGGCGGGTTTTGAATGTCTCCAGAGTGGGAGACTCCACCACCTCTCTGGGCAGCCTGTTCCAGTGCTCCACTACCCTCAAAGTAAAGAAGTTCCTTCTCATGTTAAGATGGAACAACCATACATCGTTCTCCAACCAGAATGACTGAATTATTTTCATAAACCCCCCCCAGTGGATGACAACTACTGCTGTAACAGGAACAACAGCAGCTGAATGGAAGAAGTTGTGGAATAAAGCTTTTTATTACGAATCCATAGTAGAATAATCAGTGGCATTCTCAACAAACCAAGAAGAAAACTGAATATAAACTGAATATAATCAGCAAGAAATTACAATATAGGCATCAGAGATTAAGGCAGTATTTAGTATATCTCAGTGGAACAGGCTGTTCTGCAGTCCTACAACATCTAGTCTGTTATATGTACTGTTTCATCCATTATTGAACTATTAGCAATGCAGGTTAAGGTATTATGTACTATAGTGGTAATTTGTTAAATATGTTATCTCAAGGTTATTTTCAACAAGGCACTGAAAAATCAATACTTTATGAAGCAAAACCAGAATGTTTCCTCAAGAGGCCGGTGATTATGTGCAGACTGGGGAGTGAACAGTTTGACCAACTGCGCTCTTAAGGAAATTGTGATTTGAACAGGTCACCAGCAAGGAGAGAATTATTGTAGCCTGAAGAGAAGCAAATAAATTTCAGCTCATACCAGTGACATGGCTGTGAATACACATGTTAATAACACATTGGTGACATTTGTACCTATATTCTTGAAAAAAGTGCTATGTAAAGGGAATCATCAGGGATCCTAAAACAGGAATGCATATGTGACTGAAAGTATTGCAAAGTACTGAGGCTATCATGAAGCCACACCTTGAAAACACCGTCAGAATACAGTATCTTAAGGAACAATAAGCTCAGGCAATGGTTATACTGTCAAAGACTATTATCTCGAGAGCCGCTAAAAAAAAAAAGAGCACCTTCTGTGCAAGACCAAATCATTCATTATATAGGGGGGCTCAGGTAATTTAACCACAAACAGAATCTGTTGATGCCCCCCCGACTGACTGCGCAGGGGGAGGTATGGCCTGCCCCGCAGCCAGCCCCACCAGCCCTGCAGCCTCTCGTGCTGCACAACGGGGTGTGCAGGACTGGGCGCCCCCGTAGCCCGTCCTCCTACAGACACAGGGATTGCTTTATTATTATTAAAGGGCAACATCATGTGTACATACTGCCTGCTTCCCCTGGCCTGGTGGCAATTTGAATACTACAGTCCTGAGTACAGAAAGTGGAATAAAGTCCCCTCTGGAGTACCTGCCCTCAACTGGAGAGAGGGCACAGTGACTAGCACGGGCTGGACCGCAGGACACCAACTGGAGTTAGTGGGATGCCCTTCACTCTAGCACTCTGGAAAGTACTTTTTCCATCCTCATGCGTTATGACTAGATTCCTCTGCTTCTTTTCAAATGGAAGACAAATACATTTATTGAACAAACAGGTTCTCCTCTTGCTCTTCAAAAATTTCCATCTCCTTGTGGCAACGGATACCAGTTACATTTTATATTCTCCTTAATACCCTTGAGAAGGTATTATTTTTGTCCTCAGTACTTCCAATCTCATTTGTTCTGATATCTTTATCTCTGCTTATTGACATTCCCTTTTTTCTCTTTTGTAATTCACACTTGCTAATATTGGCATTTTAGGTTTTTTCCTTCCTTTAATTACTTTCTCAATTTTTCCTTTAATTTCTTACTTCACTTACCACTGAACAAAAATAAACTGCCAAACAACACTTACTTGACTTCTTACTTCCTGTGAAACCAATCTGATAATGAGTTTATTTCACAAATTTAAGTTATTTTTTATCTTAACCCAGTTTATTTCAGAAATTTTCTCAACTTTGTAGCGTAATTTGCTATTTGAAGCATATTTATGTATATGTAAAGTAACTATATAACACTGAATGGAACTTTCCATGGTTTGTTCATGATAGGTATAATAACACCACCGGTCCCAAGGCAACCATCAACTTCAAGTCCCGAGATTATTCATTATATTCATTTATCTTTAACAGCCACAGTGGAGTTCAAAATAGACATGTGATTAAGAAATTAGGTAACTCATCCTGACTATATTGGATCAGACACTGGATTTCACTTACATCATAGTTAAAATTAGCTACTGTCTGTAAATAGACAGCAGGTAGGTAGGGGACCTGCTCTCTCTTTCACTGCAGTCAAGTGATGCTTTCTCAGAGAAGCTGACTGCAAGATATCACGATTGCTGTCAGAGATCCATGGAACTGTTGGAAGTCTCACTCAGAGAAACAACAGCCTTTCCTGCAGGAGGAAGAAGACCTGCCCAGAATAATACTACGGTTGGTGAAAAAATGCTTCACAGTTCTGAATGGCCTTGTCTCTTTGGATCTGAAGTGAATAGGAAAAAGAAACAGAAGTGTTTTGAGGCACAGCCTTCATTTCAAAGACGTTCCTTTGAGTTTCGTGGGAGGGATGTAAAAGGTACTCGGCTCAGAGAGATCAAAGGCCTACAAATATAAATCCTGAAGTGCAGCAAGTCAGATATACTCAAGTGAGACAGAAATTACCAGCTAAATTATTTAACAGTATGAGTAATGTTTCGACTTTGTGCTGCCACTTTTTATGGCATCTAAATCAATTTATTTCTCTAAATAGATCCTGGTGCTTTGCTGCAGTAACTGGAAATTACTTTCACCTCTTCCACTCTATCAGTAAAAAATGAAATTAGCTCTATCACTTCATTATAAGTTTTAGCAAATTATGTAATTAAGGAAGAATAAATTATTTGAAACTATGAAAGGGCCAAAGCTATGTTCAGCTCTCTGAGGCATTACAGAAACATTCTGTAACTTTAAAATAAGCCAGGTTATTCCTTTTTTCCTAGAGTCTTAAATATGGCTTTCGTTATTCACAGAGTAATGAAAAATAAAATAGAGAAATAATGAAACAGGTAAAGAGTGAAATAATGAGTCAGCTGTAACTTTCATCACTGAAACCCAGTGTCCACAATGACTATGTTTTCTCAGTACACCTAGGAATGTGGGGTTTATATCAGAAAGATATATTGTCATTGTATATAAAATGGGACTTTATTCTTCTTCCCACAGAAGTCTGTAGGACTCCTCCACATCAGTGCCACAGAGGGCTTTAACAGAAGAGCTGTAGAGAGTCCTGCCAAAGCACTTTACAATAACCTCTGTCTCAAAACTGTCTCTTCTCTTCTGCCAGAGGCTATTTGCCTCAGAGAAGAGTTGGCAGACTGTGGTATGTGCACATACTTCAACTCCTCCAGAGCAAATCCTTAAACTATCAACAAAGATGGGCTTGAGCCACAACACCAGGCTGCTAAGGGAAGGAGCTAAAGAGCGCTTACTTCTGCCAGCTTTGCAACAGGGTGGCAACCTTTGGCAGGGCTGAGTAAGCCAGCCAGCCAGTGTATGGTATCAACACCTCCTCAGCCAGATATTACCCACGTCCCTCTCGAGGCTGTGCATCAAGGCATTGCAGGTACAGCAAAAACTACTTGTACGAGTACACGGGTCCCTGAAGTGGCTGAAAAGGCATGCTGAACTACTGGGTCCAAAGGCAATCTGCCTTGGATTAGGAAAAGCGTGGCTAAGAGAACCTGCTGGAGGCTGTCAGAGGGAATTGCGAGGCCCTGAGCAATGCTGGCTGAGGGGCTCTGTGGTTTCACACAGCTGATGTGCATATGCGACAAGCACGCTGCTGTCGTATCGAGTGAGTTAGCACAGGCTAATGGTGCACATGTGCACACCTTTGCAGAGCAGCTGTACAGCATGTGTGCGATGGCTGATACTCATACATCAACTGTGATGGCTGCCAGACATCTGGAAAAGCAACTGATAAGAAAATAAAGGAAAAGTCATCTTCCGGCTATTTTTAGGGGATGTGGTCCTGAGTCTGAAAGGATTCTCAAGACCCTTCAGGGACTTGGGCCCTGGGACTAAACAAGGCAGCTATGAAAATCATTCTTCTAGTATCCCAAGAGTGAGTCACTAATCTGATCCACGTGCACTGATTCATGTGTAGCTGGGACAGAAAAGATAGAGACACCTCTTTTTATGACAGCCCTCCTGTTACTCGTAATCTTGGTGCAGTTGATAAAGCATCACATCTAAAAGTGCAATGGCAACTAATAAAGTACCGAGAACGCTGGAATTACTTGCATGTGGTCCTTGGGAGGCACCACTGTCGCCTTCTGCTTGATCCTCTGGTGACATGAAGAATACAGCCTGTGCATGAACAACTCTGTTGGCGCGTTACGAGTGTCTGCAAATATAAGACGACATTTACCCCACAATATCTGAAACACACTTCCCTCAGGTCTGCCCCAGAAGTAAACCAGGATTATTATGGAGTCATATTATTGCTAAAATGCACATGTTTTTCTCCTAGATCAACTGAAACACTTTAAAATGTTTGTGTAAGCAACTTAATATTCCTGTATGTACAGACCAGGATTTATTCAATTGGCAAGATCATTTTAGACATACTATGTGTAAATACACGTTTTCACTTGAAGAAGAAAAACACTGTAATAGAGGGCATAAAATAGCCTAAGTTCTAAAAGAACTTACATGTCAGCAGTGTAAGTCAAAAAAATGTGACTAGTCAGCTTTTAGCATAGTTTCCCAGAACTGAAAAAAAAAGAATGGAAATGCAGGGAACAGCCTGAAACACAGCTGAATTTGTTTTAGAATAGGACCCTCATGCAAGACTGAACTCAGATTGTGTTAATGCTACCAGCATGTGACAGAAGATTACAGATTGTTCACATGGAAAATTATGGTAATAAAAGGTAAGCTGTGACTCTAAAGTGCTACAAAGGCATTAATACAAATTCATATGTGGACACTTTTATCTCATTATAAGAGGGCTTTTTTCCAGTTTTGGCATTAGTTCCTTCAGAACTGATTTCAGCTAGACCAGAAAAAGCCACTCTCATACTGGAATATGCATCTATATAGACAGTTATATTAGTACAGTTATGTTAGCTTAATCATGCCTCTGTAATTTCCGGAGAAAATTTTTAGGATGGAAAGCAGGTGTGGTTGTTGTTATTAACTTCAATTTTTATGATTTAATTGTGACTACAGAATTAATATATTAGATGACATCCACCTACCCTTGCATTTGACTAACCTGTAAGTTTATATATCACACTTGCTTGTTTTTCTCAAATCTCAGTTCAAATCCAAATAATAGTTCCTCAGTTTCAAAAGACACAGCTTTTAACACCTCTAAGAAGAAACTAATACACTGAATTGGATTTTGAATAATTTCCTCTAATGAACTATTGTACAGATATGAACTCTTTTCCTTAGTCAGTGATCTTTGGCAATAGGTATGTAAAATTTTAAAGGATATTATTCAAATGACAGATGCAAGATAAAGTACAATGAGGCAGATAAATGAGCTTTGGTGGACTCTGATATGAAAGACCAGTGTTCCAAACCGAGACTTCTTCTGTATTCAGTCCTACTCATCCTTTACCACTCTGAGATATAAAATATGTTACTCACCCAGTTAGCCGAGTGTAATTATCCATATGATGCCATTATAAACCTAACAGATGAAAACATAAGCAATTAACACGGTGCCATTCATATTTCATATAAATATAATAAAAGTCACAGAATACTATCATAGAATCATAGAATAGTTTGGGTTGGAAGGGACTTTTAAAGGTGATCTAGTCCAACTCCCCTGCAATGAGCAGGGACATCTTCAACCAGATCAGGTTGCTCAGAGCCCCATCCAACCTTATCTTGAATGTTTCCAGGGATGTGACATCTACCACCTCTCTGGGCAACCTGTTCCAGTGTTTCACCACCCTCATTGTAAAAAAGTTCTTCCTTATATCTAGTCTAAATCTTCCCTCTTTTAGTTTAAAGAAATCGTTATTCCTAATTCATGTCAACTTATCTGGGGGTTTAAAACCCTACCCATCACTGTCATAGCTAAACAACTTCCACTTGTAGCCCAGATTTCCAGCAATGAAGAACTTAGTGGGTTTCATGAAATATCTGATCTCCCTCAGGTTTAGACATTGACCCTTAGGATAGTGTATTTTTGTTATTATTATTTTTTCAACTACACAACTGAGGACTGGTTTAGCCAGGAGACAGGCATGTGAAAAGGCTTCCTCAGAAGGAAAAATCGTGTGTGATCCTGAGGTTGTCCAATCTCCCAGCTCTGTGTGCTTTATCTTCTGATTTGTAAGATGCATCATCCCAGCAGATCAGCTGTCTTAGTAGTTCATAGACTGAAATTCAGCCTTTAATATAGTTTGGTCTTGATTTTTTAATCACTTTAAGGTTTAGCTCTGAGGCTTTCAAGCAACCTGAGGAGTACCCTGGGACTATCTGAAGGCATTAAACACTGACTTGACATATGCACAGAAGACTAACACCACTGAGGAAGCGAGCCGTATATGTTGTACGAGGAGGAAGACAAGCACAACTTACACATCTCAGGAAACCAAGCAATTTTAATGAAGACAGCACTGCAGGGTATTGCAATGAGCTGCAGCCAGGACCCAGTGGGTAGTTATCTGCAAAGCATATTCCATAGCTCTGCTCTGTTCAGTCTGTTATCTTTGTGTTCACTGCGCAAAGCAATGCTCTTTTTTGAATTATTATTTTACTTTTCTGGCTTCATCTGACCCTCGGTCCATTCCCCCAGTCCATTCAGCCTAAAAGATTTCCCTGGATTGAAAACAAACTCTCAAAGGATAAGAAAGATGATTAATCCTTACAAGCTCACGGTTCTCTGTGGATATTTTTCTTGTGCTAATGATTTCCGTTATCTTGATAAAACAATGCACTAATAAAGCAACAATAAGGAAAGAGAGCATATTGGCATTCCAATAAGCAGAAATGAAGAATAAATATTGTAGTTCAATATATTAAAGAATTAAATACTAGGAGTCTTTTGGAAAACAAAAAAGATTCAATGTGAAGAGATAAACAGGTTAGTTCTACAGGGACTGCCCGAGTCAAAGAATAAATTTCAGCCCGAATCCTGCATTTCGTTCTGTGACTGCAAGAACAAAGCCTTTGCTATTGAATTCAATACATCCAGCATTTCACAGAATATGTAACCCTCTCTGTGATGCGTAATAAGCAAAATTATTATTCCTCCTTTTACATGTAGGTTCCATTTTGGCTGCTTTTTAAAGACTGTTTATCTCTGAGAGCTCATCTCTTCTACAGAGCCTCTGTTGACACCCCAGTTTGAGCACAGCTATTCTGGCCCAGCAGCCTAGTGCAGATGCAGTGTGCATTCATTGAGGAGGGGTTTTCTGTCGACGTGGTTATGGGTTTTGTCCCTGCAACATTAATCAAGCCAACAAAAGCTCTCTCCTGCAGCACGGCTCTATCAGCAAGGGAGTACGATTATTTTCACACTTGCAGCTGAAATAACTCTGCTGGCAAAACTCCGCAGTGCAGGTCAAATCTGAAAAACAGCTGAGGGAGACTGTATGACTGATAATAAATAATACATGCTCTGAAAGCCATTGCAAGTTATTTAGTTTGTCGGATTTAATGGGACATAGCTGTCCCATGACGGGTTTTCACTCTTCCTGATAATCCAGTTTCTGTGCAGCATGCATAACGGTGCCGGGTAGTAACAAAATAGAAACCATTATAATGAGTTAATACAGTACCATTTGCACAGTGTGCATTTATGATTGCAGCCAGTTCCCTCTAAGCTGCCAAAGAGAAATCTCACAGCTGTAAGCAAGTTTACTATTCACATTATAAGCAATGTCTGAGCAGCCTCCCCTGTGTACAAGACAGGCAGCACTTCTTAAACTTCTTTCCCATGGCACCTCTACACTGATTCTGCAGGCAGACACGGTCTGGAGAGACTGGAGACAAGCCATCTCCAAGCTAGAAGCTATGTAAAGCTGTTGTCAAGGGGCAAAGCTAATAAACCCTGAGAGAGTATATCAGCTTGGGCTCAACAATGTGCTAAAACATCAGCGTGGCTCCCAGTTGACTTAGAATATCATGAGAGTGAGTTCATATCTGCCTGTGAAAGACTGTAGGGTTGTTTAAATCTCTGGAGAACAGGATGCTCACTGAAACTTTCTCCATAAATGTTGAATTTTTAAGTCATAATGAAAATCAGGGGGGTCTGTCAGACAGCTGGGTAGTCCTTTGCATGTTTTGGGATTCAAGACAATACAAGCAGCTGGAATAAATTCTGTTACAGACAGGGCCATATATGCTATTGAAAGACCTTGTGTTTGAGGTATTAAAATTATGCAAACTTCAATTGCTAACAAGGAAATTTTCCCATATCTGTTGTTTGCACAATGTTATTTCTTTGGAAAGTTTCAGCCCTAATGATTCACACTTTTCTGAGAATAAAGCTAGGGAATTGCACTGTTTTACCCATGTTAAAATACAGGCCTGTCAGCCTTTTCATTGAACGTTCTGTTTTCTCCAGATTTTAGTGCAGAAGCTTGACCTTTATTTAGGGGTTAATTTTTTGACAGGGAAGAGCCTTTTGCAACCCAGTGAAAATCTGACAACTGGCCAGTGAGAAAAAAATAATCTCAGATTGCTCATACTGGTAAAGCCTCACTAGGAAGCCAACTACAATCCATAAAAAGTCTAATGTCAGTGCATAGCCAAACCACTTGCAGCTCCTCAGATTGACCAAACTGCATATGTGCCACTTACGGGAGATTGTATTTCAGAAAGACTTTGTATCTTCTGCTCTCCTTGCTTTGGTGTGCAACCAGGGGCTAGAACATAGGGAAGGAAACTCCCCTTTGTACTCAGGAGGGAGCTGAGCTCATTAACTTTAGTGATTTAAATCTTAGATTTCTAGTTTACAAAAATTATCAAAGGTCACTACATGAAGACACTACTGAGAATTTTTGCTTTCTGAAAATCCTAGATATCCATCGTCAGATGGGACACATATTACCCTCTGGAGATGACTATTTTCCTCCAGCAACTAGAAAAGAGAACTTACACATCTACCTTAGACTAGATCTCTAATTTGTAAATAGTTATGGAAAAGCAGGATGAATCTCACTTTAGATAAGCCTTGCTTATTCTGCAAACTGAATGGGACGGTGATGTTGTAACTAAGGACTATCTTGTAACCCAAGCACAAGAGACCATCAACTGAGATGACAAAGAGTTCTGTCATTCCTGACTTCTGGGATCTTGACACTCTGATCTGAGCAGTGTTCCTCTAACTGTTCTTGTGTAAGTAACGTAGCTCCTGCTGCTGATCACATTTACCTTCTGATGACTACTGTATGTGACATTCACAAAATATGTTTAAGCTTATAAATCCGTTAAAGAAGATTTCTTCTTCTGAATAGCGTTCTTTTTAACCTTTGTTCAGTTACACCCACGTTGGAATTGGGTGCTGCATTGCCCCTGCTCCTGGAGCTGTGCTACCTCTGGAAAATCCCTTTCCCAGCATCTGTTACTGCTGATCAACTACATTCTTGAAAAAACAAATCCTCAGTACATCAAATGATTGTTATTCAGCCCTTATTGTACAGTACAAAAGGCATGTAATATGCTCACATTATGACAGAAACATTCACTTCTAGCAAGTGACTTGAGAGTCACCTCCACAATGTATTTTGTATTTAATGTAATACAGAAAAAATGAACTTATACTTTGTCTGTAGAACAGATACAGTACAAGCTGTAGAATTTTTCCCATGCCAGTGATTTCCTCCAACTATATCTCAAAACAGGTGAGGAAAAAAGTAGTTTTCTGCCATGTCAACGTGGACCTTGAACTCTGTTCAAGGCACCTAACACAACTGTGAAAAGATATCTACTGGCCATCAAAGGAAAGCCCATAAATACCTGTAAAGGCCTTGAGTGCATTAACAAGCTTTACTGGCCCTGCCCAGTGCCCCCAGGGCCTCCCCCAACCCTACCCGTGGGATCAAAAGCCCCATTTCAGCCCAGCCTGGGGCCACCAGTCCTGCCCCAGTGATGCGGCAAGCTTGCTGGTCTCCAGCTCCACGCATCCCTGCCCCACTCGGTCACATCACTGCCCTCAGCTCCTGGCAGCCTGTCCCTGGGGGAGACAGACCTGACCCTTGCTGCTCCCTGGCAGTACTTTCCGGTGGCCTGAAAAACACCTTGCTGACATTTATAGGTTTCAGGTACTACCACATTCATGTACAAGTGACCCAGTGTTTATGAAAGAATGACTTTCTTATCGCTTTCTGTAATTATGAAAAAGTATTTATTTATTCATTTATTTAGTATTATTTTATTAAGAAACTTATTTATTTAGTATTATTTTATTAAGAAACTTATTAAGAATATTTGTTGTTCCCTTGGAATCTCATGGATTGCATTCATTTTTCTGAGAAGTACGGCTTCCAATTAGGAAAAGATGAGAATATTTATTATTTCTGAAAAACTTACTGTAGGATTTTGTTGGGCTGAGTAAGGTGGCTGCTCAGGGCATCAGTTTAAAAGAAAAAATAAATTGGTCTAGTTTTTAAATGACAGAAGAATGAAAACATGCAAAAATCCTCTTGGATGGAAAAGCGCTGCTGTTGATTTGAACCAAATGTTCCTGTATTTGTTTCTTAATTTGTTTTCCTTGTAAAAAAAAAAAAAAAAGAGAGAATAATCTTCATTTTCCATCCATTAATACTGCTAGGAAGGAAATTAATCTTTCCGAAGGGTTGTTAATGTTTCTCTGTGTGTAGAATAAATATAATATCACTCCCAATCACAGTCTCTCAGCCTCGTTAGGGAGACATGCTGGGAATAGCATGTTGGCAAGCTCATTAGGAGGTTCTTGTTGCAATCAAATTTGCCCTGTCCTTAGTTGCCAGGCCCAGTATAACAGGGAGAACAGAACCTTGTAACTGTTCTTCCCCATTAATTAAATTTTGTACTGAATGCGCCACCTCTGTTTTACAGGAAGCCATCCACAAAGGCTGATGAGTGTAAAAATGCTCGTGCTGAAAAGAATTTCATTAGTCACTGCTGGACATAGATTAGCATTATTTTTTGAAATTGCTGTGCTGTAAGTGACAAACCAGAGATGCAGGCAGAAGGTTGCTTTTGATTTTCTCTATACTTTCTGAAGTGCAGAAAACCACAACTCTAAGTTTGAAAAACTCAGAAACATTCAGGAACTGTCTATCAGCAGGATACCTGACCTCTAGGTTACAGTAATTTTTGTGGGTGACTATTGGTGACACAATACTCCCAAAACCTTTGTCACTTTTGTGTCTCATAAGTCTGTTGATGCTGATGCACCTCAGAGCTCATTTCCACAAGGTAGGCCAGTAAAAATTCATTGCTGCCACTATGGGTGAGGTCCTGAGGAGCATCAAAACTGGAATAAGATAAGGGAGTGGAGAGGATGGACCAGATGGTCAGAACTGGGGAAGGGCTGGAGAAGGGAAGATGGAGAAAGGAGGCTGAGGTAAGAGGAAACAAGAGAGGAGAACTGGAGAGTGGGGGAACTGGAAGATGAAAAGGTGAAGGAAGCTCTCCTCCTTTCGGTCACAGCAAGTAATCAGCTCAGGTCTCTGTGGAACCAAACCTTTAATTTAAGTCTGAAGTTTGAAAACATTGTTCTTCCAAAGGTGGTTTCCAAAGTGCATTAACATTAACATTCTTCTGTGATGCACATATAAATTCAATTAAAACCAACAACTTTCTGTCTTGTGTGTGTGTGCGCGTGTATAAAGCCAAGTTGAGAAGAAACAGATCATTTTCTTTATATTCATTGTGTGGCACAAAGGGAACGTAAGGATAAATAATGGAAGAAAATCTTGTTAACACCTTGCATTGCAGTAACTTCAGGGTCAGGAGCCACCTGTAACAAAATATTTTTTCTTGACTAATGTGAATTTTAACCTGAGAATTTTAAGAAATAATGATTTGCATGACTTGAACTGAAATCATTAGCCAAATGCAACAACAGTATAAATTTATAGAGTTCCCAGAAGATATCAAAGTTGTTTTATATTATCTTAAACAGCTAATACAAATCTTCTTATGAATTTCTCCTGTTTGCAAAGAATCAAACCTAAGAACAAATGCATTGACTCTGAATCACTATTCAGCTGCTAAACAAATTACTTCCTATCTCTATATTTTAAATCCTTTATTTAATAATCAGCATATGCTGGAAAGCAATACAACACAACAGTAGTAAGAACTATTTTTAATGTGAAAATTGAATATGAAATCAGGAAATGGAATTTATTTTTACAATATCTGTTTGCTTAATGAAGATCTGAAATACACCACTTCAGACAGCAATAAAAAAATGGTTATTTTCCAGCCAAATCTGAATTTGTCCCCATATGTTGCATTATTGCTGACAAATTGGCATAATGTAATATAAATGCAACTATGCAAGCATTCAAATGTCTGCTTACTTGGCCTGATTCAGACAAATTCCAAAAATTAAAGCTTCTATACATTTTATTGGTCATTCACCATTTCAAATCAGATTTCAATGACATATTTAGAGTGTTGCGTTAGCAAAAACTACACTGTAGGACAAAAATAGGATCTTCATTTAGATATAGTGAACTTGGTAAAATCACAATTACCAGGAAGAAAAAGACAATTTTGATGTCTCTGGTTTGCCTGACACACTAGTTTAAACTGCTTTATTCTTAAAAGCCTTCCTCCTGTCTCCTTAGCTATTAAGTCTGGATACAGTAACTGGTTGTATGACAGTACAAATTTCATTACATTTTTCATTGGGGAAATTGGATAAAATACTATTTCTAACACATTTGAAGAACATGATAATCACTTTTTATTATACAAGTTTGATATTTTACTAGCCCTGAGTTTGAAAGAGCCACCTCACAGCTGAAATGTATCTGTTGACAATGTACATACTGCTAGAGGGCTGGAAAGCAAAATAAAATGTGTTTGCACCAAACTGCCACTGAATGTTTATACAAACTTGTTTCACTTGGCACTGCAACAGATAAGAAAAGTGCTACAGTAAACCACCAAAGTTTCACTGAGGGAATGATAACATAACAGCAAAGGGCTGGAAAAATGCTGCTGTTCTTTTGAAGGCTGCGGGTGGGAATGCTCTAGGTCCACAAAGGCCATTTCTTGGCAGGAGGCTCTTCAGGGAAGCTCAGAGCCAACAAACAGAAAGCCTCCACTACAGAATACAGTGCACTGCCTATAGGAGCTGTTCATAAAGTTAACTGGCTGTCTAATTCATCAGGGCTGTGCATGACAATAGCTGAAGACGTAATATTACATGCTTTGTCATATACCTCTCTTTTTTCCCCATCTTTAACACCTCACTACAAGATGCAGTGGCATTAGAGTGATGAGGTTGCCTTCTACAAAAGGGAAAAGGAAAGATAAAACACTAAGGTTTGCTCTCAATCTGTAAGCCCTCTCTTCTAACGGGTAAGCAGACTTATCAGGGATACCTGTGACCTTCTTTCTAAGGCATTTTTCAGATACACAGGCACTTCACAGACAAGACACCAGGAATTCCAGTTTGCCAATCAGATGTAGGTCAGCATTCCATTAATAACACAGACCAAATAAGATTTAAATTGAGGGATCCTTACAGCCAAGAGACACCAAAAAAAAGGGAAAGGGAAAGATAAAACACTAAGGTTTGCTCTCCCAAGCAATGGAAATGCATCTGTTCCTGTAAGTAGGTGAAATCCTACTGTTTGCTGGCAAATAAATAAGAGAAAAAATCATACTACAAGGAGAGATTTGAATGATAATTATTTCAGTGTGAACTATCAGCTTTTCTTTTTCTCAGCAGAAGAAAGGAAGTATCTGGAAACATTTGAGAAAGACCATATACAAATCTCAGGTAATGTGCTGTTTTCTCTTTGTGGCATTATATATAAATCCTCTTTTACAGAAAAGGAGACCTTGTGCCATTGTGTTTTGTTTGTTTGCTTGTTTTTCAAGAAAGTAATGTTTCTTTGGCTCTTCTCTTGCCAAAAGATCATAGCAAGTATCTCAGAACCAATTTTTTGTTTGCAGAGCAGGCACAGGTGATGGCTTGGTGCTAAACTCAAAACTCAAAGAAGCAGCACAGTTCCTTGGTGTTGCCTTTTACTGCAGGCTGCCTTATGCAAATCCTCAACTCTGGCCAGACCTGCAGGCAGGGAGGGGTGGAACCACCTCATGACAGATATATAGCATGAATACATGTGGAATTGAAATTTCCTCACCCAGTAATCTCAGATCCTGATCTATGCGAGAAACTTATACAAGCATTTGACAGCTAAATACCCAGCTTAAAAGAACCCTATAGGTTAAGAACAACAGTAAGGTTTTATTGCATGGCAACTGAAATCACAGGTTTTTTGGTAGCCCTGTTGGTAGTCAGTTGGGTTACGGAGATTTGCCAGGATACAGGAACCCAACAGGTTTTAAAGTTGTAAATGTTCTTAAAATTCCTGTGGACTGGGAACAACTGGAATTCTTTAATCATAAACATATTATTTAAATATAATATCTCTTGCAAAAACTGCTTTGAGGTTCATTGGTAGAAACTTCTATGTAAGAACCCAACAAGACTTCAAGAAATCATAATCCTCCTGCCCCAATTTAGGATCAATGATACTTTTATTCCTCACAGGTGTCTGTCTACTTTTTAAGAATCCATGATGGGGCCTCTGCAAGCTATCCAGGTAATGAATGACACTGTTTTGTTAAGCTTACCATGAGAAAGACTTTCCCAATACCTAACATAAATCTCTTTCGCTCCTCTCCCTGTCCACCAAGGACCTGGAAAACTGACCATTCCCTTCTTTTTTCTTCTTTGGAAAAGCCTTTATGTATTTCATGATTATTGTCATGTTGTCGTGGTTTGGCCTCAGCCAGCAACAAAGAACCACGCAGCCGCTCGCTCCACTCCCACAGCCATGGGGAAAAAAAAAATCGACAGGGCAAAACTCATGGGTTAAAATAGTGCAATTTAACAGAACAGCAAAAAAGGAAGATGAAAACAAAACAATAACACTGATAAAGGGATATGAAGACACGATCACAATATCGCCACAAAGCGCACCTACCGGACCCACACCACCACAGCCCACCCCCAAGTGGCGACTGCTCTCCTCACCCCAGCTAGTGCCTCTTATAGCCCGGGCATGGCTCAGTGGGATGGAATACCTGCCTCCTGCCGGCTCCTGGGGGAAATTAACCCCATCCCTGCCGGAACCAGGACATTATCCACCCTTTATTCCATACCATCTGTGTCATGCCCAGATCTTACAGTTCCCATAGTCTGTGGGCCATCCCTCCAACATGTCCATTGAGCTCACTTAGTCCATGATGGTAGGCTCCATTTGTGAGAACAGTCTCTCAGGGCACATGAGATGGTGTGTGGTGCTGGACTGGTACGTGCTGTATTCTAAGCTCGTGGCTGGTGTACCTGATGCAGTTCATGACCACGGTTCACAGGTTGAAGATGTGGATGTCGAGGAAGTTGCTAGATGCCAGCTGCTGAGGCTGATGTACCTGATGCAGTCCATGCCCATGGTCCGCAGGTTGAAGATGTCGATCTCGAGAAAGTTGCTGGGCGCCAGCTGCTGAAGTGAATTCTTATTACATCGTTACTGCACTTTACTCAGTCTCATCAAAGTCCATCTGTCATTGATTTGGGTGATTCTTCTGTAGTACCACTGATAGCAATCATAATAATGATAACATACAGCAGCAAAGTTACTTAACATTTAACATCATAAAATTTTATTCATTGGCTATTCTCACCCAAAATCAAATCCCCATGAGGTACTCATCGGACCTCCCCATCTTCTCGCATCACCCACCAAGTGCATCCAGGTCCTTGTGCAAAAGCAATCCCACGGGTGGGTTTGGCTTTGCCTGAGGCAGGGCTAACCCAGACTGTCTTCCCTAACATATTCTTCATATGCACTACGGGGACTTTGTCCCCTTCTACTGTACGTGGAGGTTTTGACTGGGCAGGGCCAGCTCGATTGGCAGATCCCCTGGTGTTAACTAACCAGGTGGCTTTTGCTAAATGTACATCCCAATGTTTGAAGGTCCCACCACCCATGGCTCTCAGTGTAGTCTTTAGCAGTCCATTGTATCGTTCTATCTTCCCCGAGGCTGGTGCGTGATAGGGAATGTGATATACCCACTC
>NW_009649137.1:989071-1000130 GCF_000708025.1 Charadrius vociferus
TCAGTGAACAGGGCATATATCTTCTCATTTTCTGGCAGTTTATTATATAGTGGGGCTTCTTCCACACACGTCACCTCCTCCTCTGGATTAACCCCATCCCTGCCAGAACCAGGACACATCTCCCTTCAGTTTTCTCCTCTGTAGACTAAGCAACCCCAGGTCTTTCAGTCTTTCCTGGTAAGCCATGCTTCTTAGACGTCTGATCATTTTCACTGATCTCCTTTAAACCCTCTCCAACTGCCAAAGATTCTCTTTTTGAGAACCTGGATATGGTACTCTAGCAGAGACCTTAACAGTGTTGAGCAGAATGGAAGAGAGACTTCTTCTGTCCTTCAATGTACTACTGTTTATAAGTCCCAATAAGAATTTCAGTTTAACCTCATGTTGAGCTTGTGACCTACCGTATCATCACCGTTCCCCAGATCCTCCTCTGAAGAACTGATATACGATACCATATTTGTGCAGGTGATTATTCCTGCCTAAATGCGCTATTTTTTGTTTCTATAGAATCTCATCCTATATTTTTTCAGCTTTTCAAGATTACTGTTCATTCTAATCCTGTCTTCAAGCGTACTTGCAATTTCTCAACATATTATCTAATGGTGTAATAAGCATAGTTTCCATTTTATTATTCACTGAGTGGACAAGGGCTATGAATAAATGCACCAGTAGCTCTTTTGACAGTCATAGAACCATAGAATTGTTTTGGTTGGGGAGACCTTTAAGATCATTGAGTCCAACCCTAAACCTAATACTGCTAAGTCCACCACTTAAGCATACCCCTCAGCACCACATCTACAGCTTTTAAATACCTCCAGGGACAGTGACTCAACCACTTCCCTGGGCAGCCTGTTCCAATGCTTGACAACCCTTTCAGTGAAGAAATTTTTCCTAATACCCAATCTAAACCTCCCCTGGTGCAACTTGAGGCCATTTCCTCTTGTCCTTGAGATATTGATAACTACTCTCCACACATCTCTCGCTCCTCCTCCTCATTAAACACCATTCCTAGGTCTTCCTCTAATCATTAACATGTTTACAGAATTATTTCTTGTTACCTTTGATATTGCTTGTACTCTCTGCATATTGCTGTTCTAGAACCTTTCTGATTAGATCCCTACACACCCACATCATTTTTTTCATACCCCTCTTCACTTATCTGACATAATTTCCTATTTTTGTATTCTTTTTTCTCCTCTTTAAGAGCTCATGATTTTGAGATGATTTGTTACCACTCTTCTATCAGCCTTGGAGATGCAAATTTGCAATGCTTATCAGAATGCTCTCACCATTGCGTACAGGTCCAACATGGTTACAAGTTATAAAGAAAGAATATGACCTTTCTCAGGGTTGCTGGATATCACCAAATTGAAATAAGCTTGACGTTTAAATCTACTTTTGCTCCTGCTCCTGACCACAAATCAATTATTTGCTAATATGGCCGTTAGCTATGTAGAAACAAGCTAGCTTTACCCAAACAGCAATAATCCTCTAGTGTCACCCTACAATTTCCTCGGCTAACCAGAAACAATAGTTAAGACATTTCAAAACAAACTGTGAATGAATACCCGCAAGTCACTAGCTTTTTGCAGTGCTAAGAAGGATAAGCCTCTGAGCCGAAGGCAAATGATTACATCACCAATGCTGATACAGAAGTGCAAACCTTGTGATTTCATGCAGGCTTGGGTGCAGTCAACGGAAAGCTTCTCATTCACTAACATGCTTACTCACTAACACAAAGAGTTAGTGCTTCACCGGAGGGTCCTCTGCTTGCTGTCTTTCTTGACACTACCAGTGACATTTTTTCTGACATTAAAATCTCTTTCATTGCTCCCTTTTGACCATTCAGTTAAGTTAGTCATGGATAGCTGTGAAACAGTTGCTGATTTCAACGGGACAGTGAGTCCAATGTGGGCACAATTTAGATATCAGGGCCTGGAGTGCCCCAGCACCTTGCACCACCTGCACCGGTAGCAGGGGCCAGCTCCAAGATGATCGTGGTAGCAAAAGCCATGGGGCAGCAAGGAAGAAGATTGGGAAGCCTCATTGGTGGCTTCTTCCCTGGGCCAGGAGGCATCTGGGGGTGGTTTCTAACCACCCTGCCACTCAGAGTTCCCACTCCCTGGTCCTCACCCAGTGGCAGCCACCTGCTGCACCCTTATACCATAAATCAGGCCTACCCCCTCATATTGCAGCTAGACCTGTTATACATGTAGTCAGTTCCTCATATCTGTCTCTTCTCTTTTACTCAAAACAAGTACAGTTTGGTTCAAAACACAAGACCTGGCCCAGGCCTAAGTCTCAGATCCACTACTATTGTCCTTACCCTTGCAAAACTCTCATTTACATGGAAATGTAAATGTTTGTGTTTCTGGAGACAGAAACACAAACCAGCTGAGGCAGGAGGGTGCTGCTGGAGATCATCTAGTCCAAATCTCTGCTCAGAGCAGGTTGCTCAAGACCATGTCCAGTCAGGTTTTTAATATCTCCAAGGATGGAGCCTCCACAGCCTCTCTGGGCAGCCTGTTCCAGTGTTTGACCACCCTAATCATATATATATATATATATACATTTAAATGGAATTTCCTGTATTTCAATTTGTTCCACTGCCTCTTGTCCTGTCACTAGTCACATCTGACAAGAGCCTGGCTTTGTCTTCTGTGGGATAAACATCCCCTCAGTTATTTATACACATGGATAAGATTCCCCCGAGCATTCCCTTCTCCAGGCTGAGCAGTCTCAGCTCTCTCAGCCTCTCCCTTTATGACAGATGCTCCAGTGCCTCAATAGTCTTCAAGGCCCTTCACCAGACACTCTCCAGTAAGTCCATGTCTTCGTTGTACTGTCGAGAACAGAGCTGGACTCAGCACTCCATATATGTCTCACTAGGGCTGAGCAGAGGGGAAGGATCACCTCCCTCCATCAGTTGATGATGATGCTCTGCCTAATGTAGACCTGCATGCTGTTAGCCACCTTTGCCACAAGGGCACATGGCACATGGCATGGTCAGCTTGGCATTCACCAGGGCTCCCAAGTCCTTTTCTGCCAAGACACTTTCCAGGAGGTTGGTTGTACAGTGTTATTCCTCCCCTGGGGAAGGACTTGTCATTTCCCATTGTTCAACTACATGAGACTTGTGTTGGCCCATCCCTCCAGTCTGCCAAGGTCCCTCTGAATGGCAGGACACACATCTGATCTATCAGTCACTCACCCCAAGAGACCTATTCTGCCCAGAAAAGAAGAAGGGTCTTCTAATAAGGTCTCTCATTTAGCAGAATTATAGCACAACAGAGGATTTTGCCACCATTGTGTTGTGAATAAATTCAAGACGTGTACTTGGAGGACCATACAGAATAAATATAGTTCTCCTTAGGCTTTTGTTAACAATCAGAAGGCACATAGTGCTGCATCTTATATAGTGGAATTCTGACAGCATGAAGTAACAAAGTGCTACATAAGTCAATTTCCAGTCATTTGAATTTACGTTGGATTTTATACTGGGGCTATTTGCTCTTTTTGTATGCTCACCTTGTCACTAAATGTGTGTATCAAATATATATTACAAACGGCATAACAGACTTCAAGAAAAAAAATGCATTGCAAGGATGCTATTTTGTTGAGATGTTCTGGAGACACACTATAAACCACAGAAAAAAAATCTGAGTTGCTTCTGATGTTACAGGGATGCTGAGATTGCTAGAACAGCCCTGTTAAACATAGTTGCTTATTTATTTTTTATATCAAATGGACTTTTAAAAGCTTTCCGTGGTGTTATAAAATAAAAAGTCACTCATCTATTTCCTGTCCTTCCTCTCTTCTTAAAAGTATGGAAATATATTCCAAACTTACAGGGTAGAGTCTATCAGTGTGAATCCAAAAGTATTAATTTTCACAAATATCATAGGAGCTGGGATTTTCCTAACAGTTGTCAGACTCTCTTTTAAGAATGGTATTATTTCATCAGCTATTTGTTTTTCTTCCAGGATGTTAGTCTGAATACTTTCACATTCTTATCCAGTGAGAAACAAAGCTACTCAGAAGTCCTCATCAAAAAGTTGCTTGTTCTGTAGCTCCAGTAGGAATCTAGGCACATAATCTTCAGTTCCAAGGTCTACCACTGTCTTAAACAACTTGCAGATTCATGTCATACAATGCTGGGGGTTTTGTGGTTCCTAACGTGTACGGAAGAACTTCACGGTTAAAGCACCTAGTTTGTTTTTAAGTATTTGCCTTTATTTGTTTCCTTTTCTTTTCCCCTCTCTTTGTTTCAATGTCACAGAAGAAATTACAAGATATGTAAATGCTCAGGAACAGAAAAAAAATTATGGCACTTTCATAGGTCACATGGAGGTCACCAATCAAACTAAAATATACACTATAAAAACAATAGTATGGGACATACGCAGCCTGCTCTCCTTACTGAAGGTTATAGAATAGAAATACACTTGCAATTACTTTGTAATATTTGGCTTTGATCAATAGCACACTTGTGTGATCTACAGTGATTCAGGTGAATACCTTCACAGATGCAAAATGGTGCTTTCTAAACAATTCACAATACAACTGGAACACACATCAAATCCTGTCAGTGTTTGGGAAGAGAGTGTAGCAAATCATAAATTAATTTCTAAAAGCACAAAGCCATTTAGATGTGAGCAGTCAGTCATTCAGAACACTAAACATTCCAATGTCGCTGTGCTGGAATAATAAAGGATTATAAAAAAATCTGAAATATTTGAATCCAGTTAATGTATTACGCAGTGATATTTAAACGCACTTGAAAACAGCCCAAGAGTGTATAATTCATTAATGTGATGTAAATTCACATAATGCAGCAAGCAACTGTTTAGTGAAGCCTGTCTGCTGATGTGAAGATTTTGCAAGGCAGTGCTTCAGTGCAGAAGCAGGGTTAGGGGTCATTAAAAGGCAACACACAGCTCCTTGGGAACACCACTCTTCACTGCCACCGTTACCGACCAACTCCTCTACCTGATTAAGAGGCAACTTTAATGGGCCCTAAAGAGAAGCTAATCTAGCCCTACACAGCTGAGAGGAATACTGCTCTAGTCCAAGATCTCAAGGCCGAGGGACTGGAGGGCAGAATGGCTGAATACGCTGGAAAATATTAGTACAGTTCCCCACAGAAGTTATTGCTTTTTTGTGCCATCAGAAGTTTCAAAACTAGATGGCAAAACAAGATGAAGGGATAAAAGAAGGATGAATAGTTCATGTAGTTTTCTTGTTATCAGATTAGCCCTTTCAGTGCTGAAATTTGTCATTTGTCAGGAGATGAGACAAAGTCACAGACCAGGAAATGCTGAGTAATGAGGACACTGGATCTGTGTCTGACATGCCACTTTAGAAACCTCTTGAGTTTACCTTTGTTTGCTTTGTCTGATGACAAAGAGATAATAAACCAGTTAAATTTATGTGAAAGTGTGACATCCAGAGAAATGCTCTCGTGCAAGGTACAATTTAGCTGTGCAAACACAATGCACAGCATAAACAGGAAAACTTAATATGTGAGTTTGAAAGACAGCAGTCATAATAAACCTGCACTACTCTTGGCAGTAAATGATACTTTATGTATTTCCCCTTTGCTTATTTCAATGAAGTTATGTATTTAAAAGTATCTTTACTTGTACCATATTATACACACACACAAAAAAAAGAAGACTTTGTAAGGCACACTTTCTTTGTATGTGTACGCTGTGCCTAAATTTAGGGTATATACTATAGTATATTTTTCTAGAAAACAGTATAGTATCACAGTTATTGTGCTAACCACAACTCTGCTTCCTTCCATTTTTTTTAAGTCTTGTCAGCTTTTACTGAGATAGGTTTTAGACTTCCATCTCCCTTTAGCTGGAATCCTTGTTCCTCCCACTCCTTGTCCTGCTCCTGGGCTGCATGATAATGATAATTATTGCACCCCAGAAAGGATTCTTACTTTTGTACCTCTTTTCTTCAGGATTAAGGAGTGGACCTCCTGAACGTACTCTGGAGTTAGAAGCAATTGTGTAATTGCCTATGACAATCTTTTTAAAATCAAATGACCGTTTACTCTTAGAGATGAAAGCAGATATGGCATAAAAATTCAAAATTATTTCTATACCACAACAGAAGTTGGGAAGAAACTGAGGTTTAATACTTTTCAATGAAAACTGAGAGTCACTCAGTTTAACAGGAAGTTAGGACCTTCAGGTGGGTTAACTACTGCTGTTCTGGTGAATACTTAATTATTTATATAAAGCGAGACGTCTCCATGATATGGGAACCACATGTTTCCCCACCTCATGTATGGGAAGCAGAAGAGCAGGGATTTGAATTCATTTTCAAAAATCCAAGGAAAGCACCTACACAGCAAATCTATTACCTGTACTAATGGGTTTCTTTCTATCTGGAAATTCCACCTTGGAACAAAGGTACCTCTCCCAATTTAAATTTTATTAAACTATATCATTAAAAAATGATTAATTTCTGAGGAAAAAGTCTGCATAACTGTAAGATTTCCCCAATGAGTTCTCCTTAAGGGTTGGTCTGCTTTTTTGCCTCCACTCAGCAAGGCTCAATGACAGTTTGCTCTCTTCCAATATGGCTGTGACATTTCTTGTCCTCTGTTCACAGAGTCTTTTTTAACTTTTTCATTGCCCTTTTGAGCTTCTGGCTCTAAGCCTTCACAAACAAACTGTGCAATGCATCTGGAATCAAGGAAGAAAGTATTGCATAATTATTAAGTTAAATATTGTCTCCTAGTCCTTCTAAAGACATTTTTCATCTATTGCCTTTCCTGGTTATTTCCCAACCACCTGCTATTAAGTTAAGCAGATATGCTTGAATACTACACATTCAAACCACCTAACCTATGATGATGTGTGCCTGTCTCCGTTGTCCGGCCAAACTGCAGAGAGATCGTTGAATTCCAGGCATCCACATAGCTTGCACCTGGCTGGGAGTTTCCTTCATCCCTTAAAGATGAATTTAACAATTGTCAAAGCTTCTCCTTTCTCCACAAAGAAATTTGCCAAATCTACTTTTCTTTATTTTGCTGTCTTCTACATTTCAAACAACTTTCCAACACAAGAACTGTACTTTTGCTGTACTTTCTTTCACATTCACCTGCCTCCTAATGAATCTGAGCTTCCACACAAGTTGCTGAACAGCCCTTTCGTACAGATACTTTAGGAGGCAGTGACAACGGGTCCCTTTCTTTCTCTGTTGCTCTTTCTCAGGCCTTGCCTACATATGCTTTTGACTTTTCTTCACATGGTGCACATCTCCTGTTTCCAGACTTCCAGGGGTCTCCAAGATGCTCACGGGATGATTTCAGAGGTGCATGGAAGAGTCAGTCAGTTGCCCACAAACAAATTTCAGGGGTGTGTGTAGACACTGGAGCTCTTAACTCTAACCTCATCATTGAGAAGTATCACAGTTTCCCATTTTGCCTGCTATCTATTTGGAAGAAATCAGACTGATACCTTGGTTGATGGAAATAACAGAGAATGGGAACCCCTGGAAAGTGCTTTGCCATTAGGCATCATGGCATTAGAATCAGGTGTCAAGACACCGAAGAAAATATTAAACCCTAGATTCACAGTGGGCCAACCTTGGCAACATTGGGATTAGGAGTCAAAACCAAGTTTCATGACTCAGCCATACACACATCCTGAACTCAAAATGCTGCTCCAGCCTATGGCCACACCTCTGCATGAGCAATTGCTTTCCCCCTTTCATTCCCTCTAACAACAACAGCAATTTGCCAAACAATTTCCAGGTTACAGCCAACTATGGGGAAAGGCCAGGAAGGAGGACACAGGACAGCTGCTGCTTCACATAGTAGAAAGGAAGAGGCCAAGATGAGGAGACTGTACTGCCTCTGCTGCTGTCTTGCGAGAGGGCTGGAATGAGCCACTAGATATTACCACTCTCACTTACCAGCAGGGACAATAGTATCAACGGTACCTGCATTATGTTGTGGCAGGCAGGAAAAGAAATTCAGCCTTTTACATGAAAATTGGTCCCAATCACCTACAAGAAAATGCAAAAGGTCAGATGAGACCATCCCAAGGAAGGCATCTTACTCTCTCAAGCAACCTAATGGAGCTTGCCACTTTTTTTTGTTTACAACATGGAAATTTCAAGCAGTATTATATTAGTAAAAACTTGAGGTCATTCTTCTGAAGAATTTTCTAGACAAAGATTTATACAGTTTCTAAAATTTGCACCTGTCCCATCATTTATTTAGTAAAATATTTTTAAAGTTGCAGCTGAGTCATAAAACGCTCTTTTATTTTTATTGTCTTTATGCCTAATCGGTATCTTTATATTGGATTAAAAAATAGTTTCATTTTAGAAAATAAATAAATCATTAGGTTAGTGAATTATGTGTCTACAATTCAAAAATTATGTTCTGATGATTCAGACCAAACTGTAAATAGCATATAAATTTATCTGTATTTCAAAAGCAATTACAACACCATTATTTAAAATGTACCTTTTGTTCTAAATGTATTTGAGTCTTCTCTGAATTCCTTCTTCATAGCACTGAAGATGCATTCCTAGTCCTAAAAAGTATTATCAACAGAAGCAAAAATAGTGGTGTTCTCACTGATGCCACTGTTATTGGATGCAAAAAAGGAAACTTTTCTTTGGGAAAAGAGAAATTGAGCTAGAAGTCTGTCAACACTGCATATACAATTTCCTATTTTCATCTTCAGTTTTGAATTCCTATTGGCAAAACTTAAACATTCCTTGAAACATCAGACTCTTAGCATTTGAAAATCACATGGTTTTTGTCATGCCACTTGGGCAGTCCTTAACATGTCACTATTCTCTTGGCAAACATTTTACTACTTTGGCTGCAGACAAGGGGCAACTGAAACAACTTAGGTTAACTTTAAAACAATTTTATGTTCTTCCACTAATGAAACCATCACAGTGTGGGTTAATGTTCAGGACAAACTAAAATGCCTGGTGATTGTTGTAATTTATGACAATTGCTCATACCTCAAGGTAATTTTTGCAACCAGGGCTTGCTGGAGTTTAGAAATTACTCAGGAATAACCTCTTTTGTCTCTGCAGATGACTGAAAGTATATGTCACTTACAAAGGTGATAATCCTCAAGACATCAAATGGGTTGACAACAGCTTTTCTCTATGTAAAAGGTGAAAAACTACCATAAGCATATAAAAATCCGTGATCATTCAATCTATATCTTACTGTGACAAATTAATACAAAATGAAACATGAAAACTATTTGGGACATTCTTTTTTTCTTCTCTATACACAGTCTTTGCTTGTACAGCATGTGTCTGCCTTCTCAACCTTTGAACTATAGAAGTAAGTATTACACTGTTAATGGTGGTGTGTTATACAGAACATAATACAATTGTATAATTTTCAAAGCCCTTTTTCCTCCTCTCAACTTTAATTTTTTACCTGTAGTCTTGAGATGATAAAAATTAATGCTTTAAACAAATAAATTAAAATCTAATTATGCAGACAATGTTAAAGTTGAACCATCCTTTTTTTTTTGATAGACATAAACTAATGGATCAGATTAAGGGCTTTATTGAAATACTATTTAATATCTGGCTGAAATTAATTCTGCAGAGTAGTTTTGACTATCAGTTCAACAATACATGGGAAAGACTGTCCTCTGTAGAGTGAAGTCTGTTTTGTTTATAAGAACTAAACACCAATGGAGGACAATAAAGATTCAGAAACTGAGAAAACTGAATTAGGAAAGAGATACTACATATAATACTAATCTTAACCACTGTCAACCACCTTATCTTTTTCTTTCTCCTTAAACTTGATTGTGACCCTGATTGATTCAGCTACACATGAAATTTATACAGGACTTACTGATGACCATTTGTTGTCAGGGTCTCAGCGAAGTTTCAAAGAGCAGAGATACTTTGTCTGCCGTTGATTCAAGGGATTTAAATTTCTAGATACTTCTCTCAAAGTACTGTCAGACATTAATGTAATTTCTTTTGTTTAAATCCTGATGGTCTCAAGTGTTAGGTCTCAGTTGACATACATGAAAGCATTAACTTTTAATTATAGGTCAAGATCCATTAAAGAAGCTGAGACATGTCTGAACAATTGCAAACTGTCTCATCTTTCTGTTCCCTAAACATCCCTGTGACTGTACTATTACCTCATTGCTATTTCTGCTGATTGTCAGGTGTCTGTTAATATAAAATTAAAGGTAAAAAGTGCTGGTATACAGCATAGTAATCCACTGAAAACTGAAGCCGCAAAGCACTGGATATGAAGGCAGCAGCAATGTAAACTTCAAAAAACACTGCATATTTATCGGGAGCTTCACTTCCATTTTCACAGAATAAATGGTATTTTATGCGCCACACCATTTAGACCTCAATCTCTCCTTTGGCAAACGAAGCTGTTATTTTTGTGAATCATTCCTAAGTCATTTATAACCAGGCCACTGCACCACTGACAACAGCACCTTTGAAGTCAGGTAGGGATTATTATTTCACTGTGAATTTTCTGAGCAGCTTTATCCTCTTTCCGTATGCATCCATTAAAAATCCTTGAGGCGAAAATGAAGGTACTTGTCACAAACCAACAAAATTAAGCTAACAAACCTTTCGGCTTCAGATGAAGGACCAGAAGTTAGCACCAATTTCTGAGCAGCATGAAAAAAAAAAAAAAACTACCCTACCCTTAATTTTTAACATGGAACACTAGGGTTTTAGGATTCCTGAAACGCATCTACCAGTGGGTGAGATCCGAGCCCACCCAAAGGCCCAGACCTCCGGGAAACGACCCACTGCCCCAGGCAGCCACCCCTGGGGACACAGCGAAGGGCAAAATCCTAACTTTTCCCGTCATTTTTAGCTCTCCATCAAAGGGCACAATGGCCGGGAAGGTGACTTCACCACAAGAAAAGGCTGCGTCTACCAACGCCGACAAACCGATATAAACTTTAGGACTGGAAACGCCCTGAGGGCCGTTTCGGCCGGGCAGCACTGAGGCAACCGCCGCCGCGCGCGCCCTTCCGACCGTTAACGGGGACTGCCGGGCCCC
>NW_009649137.1:1000904-1031928 GCF_000708025.1 Charadrius vociferus
CGGGCTGGCGGGGGCTGCCCGGAAAACTTCTCTCGAGGGGTTTGTGCCATTTCCAGTTAAGCCAGGGAGGGAAATGTTTTGACTGTAGTTAACAAAGGAAAAATCCTGTGGACTTTTTTTTTGAAAGAGTTTAGTGGTTGTCTCCAAAATAGGCAGCTAATAATTTCTTCTTTCAAGTTTTAAAAAACACCACCACCAAAAGAAAACCACAAAGTACAACCATAACCATCTGAAGCTTTTATGTTCCTGTTAAAACTCTTTTCACTTTTGGCAGGGTCACCCAAAGACTCCCTCTCTATTAGATCTGTAGTAGCCAGGGCAGTTGCCACAGCTGAAGCTTTTAAGATGCTGAGTATGGGTGGGTGTATTGAGGCTATGAGCGTGGTTCTGCAGGGGTCTGAAGGGCCTCTCCTAGCCTGACACTGGCAAGGGAACAATTTATTTGTATCCACAAGAAATAGGAGAGGCGCAGGGAACCTGAATGTCATCGCAGTTGAAACTGGGTTTGTGTTGTGTTTGTTGAGGGGCAAAAGAGGAAACAGTGGCTAGGTTTGTTGGGAGCAAAAGAGAGGAATGGAGCCAGTGGGTAAAGGGAAGATGACTATAAGTAAATTAAGACCCTTGAAAGAATCTCAAGTTTTCATAACCCCGTTGGCATACATAGGTCTGGGGAGAGAAGAGGGACAGTTATGCACATGTTGGTGTTCTAGATTAAAATCAACACCTTGTATTTTTTTACTAGAGGCTTGCACTGTCACTGAAAAAAGCTAGTTTTGCTTTTTCTGCAGTCTTGCTGCTTGTTGCCACCTTCTGTACCATCTTATCCCCATGCTGGCACCATTGTTTATACAGCAGTGTGGTGAGGTAGCATGGAGTATTACCCACAGATTCACACTAACTTTTTAAACATTTTTTCTGATTAACCTAGTTAGTACTCACATCTGGTTCTCTGCACAGCCATAGGGATACTTATGGTAGCTCAAGGAAAGATCTGCGATGGGGAGGGAAAGGTTTTTTTTTTTGGTATATAAATGGATAGGTATGTATGTAAAAGCACTGTTGTGGGTTTTTTTTAATGTATGTATGTATACACATAGGCACACACACCCCTGTAAAGGGATTGTGCAACTACAATGTTGCACATTCTGAGTCTTGTGTTGAACAGAGGGAGTGCCATTGATAAAGCGGTTGTGGGGGAGGTTTACAAGTGCGAGAGGTGACTAGCAGTCTGAGTAGACATATCTAGTAAGGGTGAGTTTGCAAAAGTAGTTCTTGCTGGAGCAGGGGAGTGAGATTAGAAGCCAGAGAAGAGGGGATGGAGAATTTCTGTGTGAGTATGGAAACAGAGGAGTGAGACTTTTTACTCATCTGTTCAGCCATCTCTTCAACCTCTCTTAGGCAAGCAAATTTTATTTTCTGGAACAGATTAGGATAGAGCCTGGGATTCCTGAGTATCACTTTTTTTTTGGAATTAGCAAATATCAGGAAATCCCGGAGCAAAACAGGGATTATCCCTTTCTCATGCAAGTTCATCCAGAAATTTGCATCCAACTAATGCTGGAAGGTAATTTATTGGCTCAAACAGCAAAGCATTGCATCTGGTTATAACACATATGGGTACTGAGATTATAACATGGTGGCATCACTTTTCTTTTGTTAGAAGTGGATACTTACACAAGGTTAGATTGACTATACTAATATTGTCATTTCCAGAAGCACTCACAAATGAAGAGGATGTAAAAGAAATAAGCAATTGTAAGAACTTAAGTTTATTAATTAGCTTTAATTTCAGTCTCTTCAATACATCTAGATTGAACTACAGTTTTCTATTAAGTAATAATATATTGTTTGTTGTATAAAAAAATCCTGTTACACTCAAGGTTTTTAAGAGATGAGATGGTTTGGTCTTACCCTCATTGCTTTGGCTGTATGACAAAGACTTATTTTCTGAATGTGACTCAAATCTGCATTCAAATTCTGCTTTGGCTATGGAATTTTAAATTTCCTTGTTGTCTTCTGTTGTGCTTATCACCTTAGTATTTCAGTACTCAACAAATGTCCCCCTTAATTGACAAAATGCTCCTAAGACAAGGAAATAATCATCCTCCCACTCCACATGAAGAATGAAAGATAAAACTATGGAGACCAAATCTGGTCCAGGTAGGATCTGATTTGTTTTCAGGACATTGAGTTCTGTGTCCTGGTTTATATTAAGTGCACAGGTGTAAATAAATTGAACATCTGGTCTAAGCCTATGCTGCTTTTGCAAATCAAGCACTCAGATTTTGGGAGAAGCACCCCTAGAATAAAAACATTTTTAAAGTAATTTATGTAGAGTCATGAACAGATTCTGTAGCAAAAGCAGGGATAAAACATACTTGAGAACAGTGTTAACTTATTTTAAACCACGGTATTGTGAAGTATTTTTGTTTTAAACAGCTCCCTTTTCCTGTGATCCTCTTTTCCATCATTGTGTCCTGCCTACCCTCTGTGACCTCTCTCACTTGTGGTAACATAGCTGTTTCCATATCCATCTGGTGAGGTGGATCACAGAATTAATCAGGCTGGAAGAAAAAAAAAAAGACTGACTTTTGAGTCAGTTGAGTTACTTGGCTCCTATAAACAGCTGGATGGGCAGGGGAACAAGAGATGCAGTTGTTACCACTTACTGCCTGTATGAGTGCTGGAAAACACCTAAGCCATTTTGCCTCTCCACTTCCCTCTTCCATTAATCCTGTAAATCTTATATGCTTCATTTCTTCCCATTTACTCATCAAATGACACCAGGTTCCTGTCGGCAAGAATTTCTTTTCTTGCACCATCCTATTAAGAGCTTTTGCTTTCAGTTTCTCGGCTCAATTCTGAACTACTCTGCTGCTTTTCATCTTGCTCTATCAGCTGTGTTTCCAGGATGCTGTCTTTCTCTGGCTTGTGTTTCTTTCATGTTGGTGGTTTTGGTTTTTTTTTTTTTTTTTGCTTCAGCCTCCAAAGACAATCTACTTTCATCCTCCTATCCCTTGCTTCCTCTCCCACATTGTTTAAAAAAAAAAACAAAAGCACTTACAATGTGCAGTAGAGAACAATACAGAACTGGCAAGGGAGTGGATTAAATGACCTAATGTCTAATATAGTGTTCTCCTGCCAGCTATTTTTGTTTGAGTTCAGATGTCGGTAACTATTTGACCTCTTAAAATCTAATCCCACAATACCCAGCCCTTTCCTTGTTTATCTTTGTTTTGATTACTGATCTTGTTAAGTAAAATTTTATATACATTTGTGAGGTCTGAAATAGGCTAAGCCCATTTTCTTGTTGCCAACAGTTTTGATGGTAGTGATTATCAAGCAATCTGTGTTTAATCAACATAGCTGAATAACATTATTAAAATAGTTACATTTCAAAAGCAAAGTCTGTCTTCATACTGGAAATTAAAGAAATTACTTACTAACCACTTAAAATCACACCATGTGTTTTGGCTTGCTAAGGAGGTGTATGCGTTTAAAGCAATTTCTGCGTATCTCAAGCAATCACTTATTTTTGACAATAGATAATAATTATGTAAAATATCTTTAACTTTGGATAGAAGTTATGCATCTGTTCAGAAATACACTTGTAAAATCAGGCAAGAAACATATTTGCAGAGCCCAACATACTGGAGTTAGCATCCAGGGCTTAGACTCTAGAACAATATAGTAGCACCAGAAGTGTTGCCCATTTTCAAACCAAGAATACTGCTTTGTGTAACTTTTTTTTTTTTTTGAGGGTAGATGTCTTTACCTGGGGTAGAGCAGACTATTCTGAAATTGCATCTTGAAAGTTTGAGATCACTCACATTTTACACATTACATTGTGCTGTGTACCCGCTCAGTGGAGTGTTTCTTTTAAAACATTTGAATCAACCTCCTCATGTCACTTCTGAAGTTACTTTTGAAAGTTGGTGTCTCATGTTTTAAGTTCACCCACTCAACATACTTCCAGTTTTTCAATGTAGTGGTCAGCCTGCACCAACATGATTACTCCAACAGTGTTCAGATGAAGAGATACTAAAATCCATGTGAAAGGTAGTATTGGAATAGTTTATCGTAGATAAAACTTCTTAATCCTGATGAAGTGTTTGTTTCGTTGCCTGAAACTGCAGCATTTCTGTATTTGCCAGAACTCTAGGGTAGATGAGATTTTTTTTGTTTACACCAAGAGGTTATATACCCTGTTGTTGTAATTCTGGATGTTCCTGATTTACTGAGCTCTTTGTTTTCCTGTAATATAAGAACAAATGCCATGGACTGATGTCAAGATTCACTTTTCAGCCATTCTTAATTAAATCCCTATTGCTAAATTAACTATTTAATATAACTGTCTAAACCGTGTAATATTTATTATCATTAGCTATATTTCTAAGTGTTTACTACTCACCATTGAAGAATGATTCCTTTTAGGCTCAAAATGTGTGATTTTGTTAGCTCGCTGGTGTGAGGCAGTTTATGGGAATGGTACCAGGAAAACTCAGAAATAGTGGCTTCATCAGACGTGTGAACTTTTGCACCTGCCTGTACCTCCAGGTTTAACAGTGTGCTATTTACTGACCTTGTGTGTACTCTTCAGCTTTTATTTGCAGAGTATTACTCTTCAAACTGTTTGCCAAATAAAGCTGGGAGGAGAAGCAACTTTCTCTTCATCTTTCTGTCCCTAGTCTTCATTCTCATGGCTATGGGATGAATGAGGTCTCAACAGTAGAATTATTAGCTAACTCTCTTGCCTGTATTCCTATAGATTTCCCCTGTGGCAGCTGAAATTAGCACAGTCCATAACACTTTATTTCAGTACTGCTGAGCACTTCTGAGTATCAGAAATGAAACGGACTCACTGTACTCTTTTCTGTTTGCTACTGTTGGTCATCAGAGCTGTGGGCAGTAGCAAAATAAAGGCATGGCTTAATCTGGAGAACTGAGTGTGTGGCTTTTTAAGCAGCTTAACTGATCTAAGCTCGTCCTGCTGCTTGAAAACAAGAGTTCTTGCTTTTTCCCTCCATCCTTGCTAGGTTTTGCATTTTGACTGCTTCTCTTGTGTTGTCACTAGCACTCTTAATGCTGTGTGGTCAGCTGAACTGGGGAGCTGATTTGTTTTAAAATTAAACCAGTCAAGCTAAAACAAGCATACTGATGCGCATGCACCCAAAAGGCTTTCCACTGAGCTACCTCTGGATGGCCTTGGGGGCTACCAGCCGAACCTTGTATTGACTCAAGGGAGGGAGTGGGGCAATGTGGTTGTATGGGGGGGACTACCTACTCAGACAGTACCGTTAGGTGGGATTGATTTAACTGCTGACTCCAGAACTGTCAGTGAAGCGGCAGTGGTACATTATCTTTCTCTGCTGACATCTTTGAAGAGCAGCAGCAAACTGCTTAAGGGGGAAGATACAAGGAAGTCCCTCGAGGGCCAAGAACCTGGTGAACGGATCTTGAGGTCAGACTCAGAAAGTGAGAAGAAGGGTGAACAAACTTTTATGGAAAGACCACTTATGACGAACTGTAAAGAAGTACCCAACTACAAGCTCATCAGATCTGCAGTAGTCTCGGAAAAACAGAGGTATCAAAGCACTTTCACTATGGCTATTCTTTAAGAACTCTTGGGAAAGGTTTGATGAAAATTTTCGTCTCAATTTAAGAAAGAAATTTTTTACAGTGAGAACAATCACTCACTGGAACGACCACCCCAGGGACATGGTGAGGTTCCCATCACTGGAGGTTTCTAAGATGCAATTTGACAGGGTGCTAAATAACATCATTTGAGCTCCCTTTCCCACGAAAGGTTGGACCAGATGATCTTTTGAGGTTCCTCCCAACCTGCGCTGCTCTGTGGTTCTAGAAATTTTTTTTGTGGGGGTGAAGTCATCTATACCAGAAATACAAAAGGTGGAGATGCACCTGCTGGTGGGCAGCCTGTCTAGGAAGGTTCTCCAATGTATTATGTATGTGAATGAATACAGCAAAACTACCAGATTTAAAAAATGCCAGTGATGTATTTGTTTCCATTAGAAGGCTCCTCTCTTCCCTTACATTCTCTAGGTGCTGGAGTAGGTATACAGCTTCTTGGGGTTGGGGAGGAACACCCTTTAAATATTTCAAGAACAAATGTTAGACATGTTAGATCCTGTAGAGGATCTTTCAGTTGTGAATGAATTTTTCGAGAATTAACCGTATTTTAACTCTGTATATGCTTTGACACAACTAAGATAAATTATATCTTCAAATACAGTTAATTACACACAAATTTGACACATTAATTTGGCATGTCACTATTAGGAACTTCAATATGTGTAATTTTTTTCTTGCTTTAAATCTTTTAAAATTGATTTCTAAAGCTAAAATCCTTCTGAATTGTTTTTGTTATATACTTTTTTGTGCTTCCTACTCACAGGCAGAATGGGTATTGTACTGCATCATAAGGAGTAGGAGAGCGTCAGTAAAATTACTGGTTTAGTTTTGGGAGCTGCTCCAGTGTTTTCACAGTGCTTGAAAGCATGGAAAACTCTTCATAAGTATGCCCTGATACTGGTAGTTTTGTGACTGCTGGAACTCATGCAGCTTCATTTCCTGTATATATTTATGCTGTGAGGTTGATCAGTTATAAGCTGTGAATTAAAACTTTACCATGGTATTTATTTCTTTGTAATGACAAATTTTAATTAGATGTTAATTTGTCTTCCAGTCTTTTCTTGAGTTACAATGTTCAGAATCCTCCATCCTCTACACTAGTGTCCTTTCTTTAGGAAAGCTTCCATGAATTTAAAGTTTTCTACTGTTCTGTAGTAGTTGATTGGAAAGGACCAATGAGTAAAATTGTTGGACTAAATGACATGAGGAAACCCCAGATAGACACAAAGATATTTCACTGTAGGAAAACAATCTCAAAATAGGAAAACTGTGTTAACACCCTTTGAAAATAAATACTGTTGAAGTTTTCAATTCTTGCATTTCTAGTAATTCTTACAGAATTGTATCTATTTAAAAGAAAAATAGATACTTGATGTCAGTGGTATTAAACCAAATGTAATCTATGTTATTGAAACTACAATGAAACTAAGGAGGGATGCAAAACTAGTTGCCGGATAGGTTGGCTTTGGTGGCAGATAGGAAGTTAATGCTTCCTTTCGGTGGCCATCTTTGAGAGCAAAGGGGTGGAGGAGGAGAGGGAGGTCGGTGGGAGAGGTGCGAAGCCCTAGTGCAGAGCACAGAACTGCATCAGCCCACATCGGGGATTCTTATCCCCCATAAAGGGTGGGTAGCAGTGACAGGAAGGGAAGAGAAATTTCTTCACCCCTCTTCAAGGCTGAAGCAAAAAAAACCCATCATGTTTTATCATACTCCAAATGTGTAAATCAGCTGGAGTACTTTTGTGTGTAGGTTTGTTCAAGTCCTACTTAGAAAAAAAATTAAGTGTAATGCAGTAAAAAAGACAGTCACAATGTGTGCAGCTTAATGTATTTGGAAATTCAGGTAAAGCTGATGTGAGGGGAAATGGGTGTGGGTGTAGTGAGAGAGGGAAATAGCAGTATTTAAATTTTTTTTTTTTTTTCTGGTTTGTAGGACTGTTTAGCCTTCTGTTTTACTGAGAAGTGTGACTGCAGCTGTTTTGTGGATTCTGATGGTGTATATCTTTCTGTGCGCTCTCTTTATGCAGTTTCCCAGTGTGACAGAAAACTTCATAAAAATCTGTAAAGGAGTTGTCCTGAGTTAACATATAATTCAATAAGATGAAATATGCATTTATGACTCTTCCATCTCTTCTATGCAATTTGATTTTTGGTTGACTGGAAAATCCCATTAAAACATCTCTGAAATGCTGTCATATGTGCCTTGCTTCAGGGAAAGACAGGCAAGGTGGAAACTTGCATTAAAATATGCAGACGGTGCGTAAATATTTGGAAAAGAGGGCTTTATTTCCACATTTCTCTACCTTAGTTTAGCATTTCACAAAGAAATTACATTTTATTGTTTTCTGGCTAATTTTTCTAAATTAAATGAGGTGTGAGACATTGGCCTACCAAACAAGTGCTAAATGCAGTTTTTGTAAAGAGCAGAATATTTGCCTCACCTTTGCCTCATCACAGAAAAGCAAAATAAACTTCATGAAGTAGTGGGCTTGTGTTTGTTAGAAAATTATTGCATGTAAAACAAAGATGCCAATGTGAAATTATCCCGGTTTCTTTTGGCTACAGAAATGCATGTTCTGAGATCTGGAATCTTTGGGTTTTTTTAAATAGCTGCTTGAAAAATACTGGTAGTTTAGAGGGAAACCAATTTTAAGAAAATAGCAATTTCTCCTTATCTTTCACAGTATTGTAACAATTTCAAGAAAAACTTCAGTGAGTTGAAGATAATCTTTTTCAAATGTATGATGTCAGGTCTGTTTTTTTTTTCTGTGAAGAGACTTGAATATTGGATGCAGACTGATGCAGTTGGAGGCTAAATTTTGTACAGTCAGTTTGTGTTATTGGAAAATCAATAAAGGTATTGTTTGTGAGATTTGGGTCATGGTTTTGCTTTTTAAGATGTGTTCGGGAAGAAAGTATCTATATGAGTTTCAAAGTAGAAAAAATGGTACATTTTTAGCTTTGATTTTGTGACCTTTGCTGAGTGGACAAACTGTACCTGCAATGAAATTATATTCTTGTGACTGGACTCTGCCCAGGTACTGTTGCTTGGCCCTTCTCTCCCATGTGTGGAGAGTTATAATCTGAAGTAAAGATAGTACTCTCTTTCTTTTTCTTTTCTCCTCTACCTGACTCATAAATGCTTTTAAAAGGCAGACAGCACTGTTGTAGTCTACTTTCTGCTTATCCTGAATGTTTTAATGTGTTATTTGGGGGCAGATGGGAGACCCAGAGCTGAATGAAAAAGGGAGATTACAGACAGTGAGTAGGATCCATTAGAGAGACCACTTTCCGTCTATCAACTCGATTTCTATTATGTGCTAGTGTTTACTTCCCTGGTCCTAATCCAGTGTTAAACCACTTTGGAGAGGAACTGGATAATAGTTACTCATTTCATACGGGTCACCGGATTGCTTCCCTCCTTTCATAGCTGGGTAGTTACCAATAAAAGGTATGTGTGGTCTCTCTTGTGTGTATATAATAATCCATGCTTTCTTTGAAAAACTGTGTAATACTAAAATCTGAAGGTCATCTGGCTCCTGAACTTTAGCAAATGGTTGAAACATTTGGGAAATTATGTCTGGCCACAAACCGTAGAATATGCTAAACAAGATATTAATAATGTGAAGGTTGTTAGAAGCTAAATGCTTAGCCATTTTAGCATACTGGAGAACATAAGTAAGAACTGCTATACCGAATCAGCCAAAAAGGCAGCCTGGTGTTGTGTGTTGTGCCAGCAGCTGGCAGGAGATGCTATGGGAAAAGTCTTAGAGCAGAGCATGGACACAGAGCCTTCCCTGTTAAAGTCCTGGTTATCAGTAGATTGGAAGCTTCATGGGATAGAGGATGCATCTGGAGGATTGTGTTACAGTAATCACCAAACCTCTGCCTCACTGATTTCCTTTCTGTTTTTTAAACCTATTTATACTATCATCCTGAAGAGCATCTAATGGCAGCAAGTTCCATAATTTAGGCACTATGTGAAAATTCATTTCCTTTGATTTATTTACATCTATGTCAGCTTAGGTCAGTGAGTACCCTTCTGTTTCTCGTGTTGTGAGAAACAATGGTTAGCTGTAATGTGTTTATCTTCTCTTCTCTAGTCACAGGTACATAGCCAAGAGACTAACTGATCTGGACAGACTCTGTGTGATATGATTCGATCAGCTGAATGTCTGCCTTCTCTGAACTGAGTGGTTTGTTATACAGTGTTATACAAAGGATTATTTTATTTTTCTTTTTTTTTTTTTTTAATAAAAGCAGCATGTAATTTTTAATCCATATACAATCCAGTTTCCAACTGGAGTTGAGAGCTTCTGAGTAATGTTGCTCAGTTTGTTGTCTGTAAAGCATCAGGAGATGGTCTGAACTGCAAAATGAAAGTTGGCTTATTTGTAATTTACGAAACATATGCTGTAATTTTCATTTGTATGAAAACAGGGGGACAAAACAGGGGAGGAAAATAGAATGAGTGCACATTCAAAGCTTGTTAGAGTTTAGGGAGGCTGTGAGTGAAAACATGCCATAAAGAAAACAGTCCGCAGCAATTCTGATACAGTTCATGTTTGGTTTTTTTCTTGAAAAGGGCTAGCAAGTGCATTGATTGTTTTATCTTACTATAAATTTTAAAAAAATACATGATAGCTATTCAATACGCAGCTGTCAGTTTACTAATATAGCATACGAATTTATCAATACATTATTTAAAACTTCAGCCACTTGTAAATGTGAGGCAAAGGCATCATAGTGTAGATTCCCTGGCTTATTGTGTATTGACTTTGTGTGTTACTGTATTGTAGAAGCTGATAGCACTGTGGAGAGGAAGTTGTTGAAAGTATTCATAATGGTGATCATAAACTGGATGTTAATTTTGTAGTCTGTAATTGCAAGTTTCCACTCTTTGGGTGTGGAATGTGCTTTTTTGTTTGTGGAGTTTTTTGGGTGACATGAGGGTTGGCTAGGTTGTCTCCTAGTTCCCAGTTTAGCTGTATGTGTCTTTCTTGTGTTTCTGAGCAAACACTCTGGTGTTTCAGGTTTGTAGCTCTTAGATTGGGCCCTCTGGTATCCTGTGTATTAGCAGTATTTAATTTCCACAGTAAGAACACAGTATTTGAAGACGAGACAAGCACATAGATTGCTCCAGAAATCTCCTTTGCTGTGGTGAGGTTTTTTGTTTCTGGGGTTTGGTGTTGGTTGGTTGGTTGGTTTGTTTTTTTTGCTTGAGGGAGAGCTTCACCTTGCCTATGTTTTTCTCAACTTGTTTGTCAATGTAATTTTGTAGCTCCATGGGAAGTTTTGCCAGGCATTCATTGTCACCCTGTAACAACCTTAGGTTCTTTGCTGAGGAATTGTTTGTCTAGAGCTTCCTTCCTCACAGCATCTTACTACTTTGAGTGTGGCCATGCAGTACCCATTGGGTATATCTGCAGTAGTATTTTGTTTTAGATTAAGAGTATGCTTTGGAAGCAAAACTCCCAGTTGTCACCGGTTACTGTACTTTGGTTTGTGTTGCAGAATCATTTCAGAGCATTCAGACTGAATTACTCTAGGATGAAAGTAAACCAGAAGATACGCTCCAAGAGCATACCCGTTGTAGTCCTGCTGCTGCACAGTGTTCAGCTCACAGAATTAAATTAGAATTACCCCAAAGAAAAATTCTCAACGTGTTTGTTGTGTCGGGTCCTCAGCACCAAATGTTTTGTTCTCTAGGTTCACTCCTATTGCTCTGCATTCCTGGCTAATGTGAGTGTAGTCATGGATAGAGATAAACATAATGCACTTAGAGGTTATTATTCATGACCACTGTACTTGCTTCAGATAAAGAGTCTAGCTATTCAAGCCTAAATTAGAATAGATAATACCAAAGTAGCTAATGACTTGAATTTGATTTGGAAGCTGACAATTAAACAGTAATTAGGTCAGTGAGCACCAGAACTATAATAAAGCTGTTTTCCTGTCTCTGTTACCTTTTGCCCTTTCACACTTTATTAATCTGAGTTCTCCTCCATTCTCTAACATGCTTATTCCTGTGACCCTAACCACCACAATATTGTGACAGCTTTTATGCGCTGGCTGCGTTCTTTCACTATACTCGTCTCCAACTTTTTTAACTTGCCAGCTTGCAGAGGTCTGTACAGGCTGTGCCTGGTCCTGAGCATGGTGTATGCTTTCTGACTACCTACTTTCTGCCAGCAGAAATGGATAATGATTTACAGCCGCCCAAGGCGCCGTGCCTCCTGAGATACTGCCGCAATTAGTAAACCCCATCTTTACTTCAGTGAGAACATTAATGGGTTTCCTCTGTTCTTCTTGGTCATTGATTTTCATGGAAAACTTATGGTAGCACAGAAGAAGAAATGTGTGTCAGATTTAGTTAAAAGATATTGGGGGGGAACAGAAGCTGGAATGGGCAAGTAACACAGTATCATTAGTTTTGTGTCCAAACAAAATCAGAATAAAAATACATCCTACTGTGAAAGCTTTATTTAATTGTTCACCATTCCCACTTGAAAAAGGAGAGGAATTGGTTTTTATTGTGTCAACACTTAAATGGATTATCAAGTTAAATACCCTAAATTTGAGTTCCCAAAGCATAGTGATAATGTCTAACCTAAAGCAATGTCTTTTAGCAGTAGCTTACAGAAGACTGAGGTGTCTGAAATGCCGCTATGTGGGCTGCTCAGAAAGGTGTGGGCTGCTCAGGAAGGCATGGTCTCTTGAGGATTTGTGCAATTCTGGTTTCAATACAGATAGTTACCTAAGTGTTCAGTTATGCCTCCAAGGAACTGCCCCAGGTGGTCCCCACAAACTTTAAAACAATTAAACCCACTGAAATTCTCCCTTACTAAAGGGAAGGTGTTATTACTTCTACTCCTAGATGTCCTACTCGCCAAAATGTGTATATGAGGAGGCTGCTCTTGTGTGGTTTTGAAGTGGAGGGGAAGGAAGATGTAGCTTATAATAACTCCCCATTTGAACTGAAGGAGCCTGGAAGTAACCAGAGAATAACCAGCCAGAATATTGGCACAGCTTTAAAACAACAAAGAACACTAAGTAAAGAAGGGGTAATGGAGTTGAGGCAGAAGCTTAGACTTCTGTCTCAGCCAGCTTAAGTCCTGTCCAGCTGCAGTCATGAGGAGCCACCTTTTCTTTGCTAACAGGGCGGTGTTTGAGAGTTGTACTCAGCATGCTACTTCTGTGAGTAATGATATATTTTATTGGTTTTAAGACGTAATGGCAGTCTGCTAAGGACAGGTTTCTCTTAGTGATCTGGTCTGTGGTTTCAGGTTCATGTGTAATCAAAATCAATGATAATATTTTATAATGCTGTGATTGTATAGCATTTACAAAGCAGAGGTATTTTTTCAGTTCTCTATTTCACTCTTACCCTTGTCCCATGTATTCTCAGGTGGGACAAATCTTTTGTATCCTTGTCTGATAGAGCAGTTTCTGAAGTGTTCCATCCCTCTTTATTCTCACCCAAATTCCCTGGAAAAGTTTGTTGCTGCAAGCAAACCAAACTTAATAAATATAGGCTTCTCCCACATCCTTAAATTATGAACTTCCAGTTCAGAGAAAAATCAATAAATTTCTCCAGCATTTGAATCCATGTGAATTCTTTTGTGCACTTTTCCTGGGGAAAAAGTTCTTTTGAAACATTATAATAAGTAAAATTGTGGTCTTCCATAACATTTTTTCCAAGGATGTAGAAGACATTTGGTGGGACTGGGATTTTTAGGTAGGCATGTTAACACATTTTGAATAAATAGCAGTCGGATAATTATCATCAGTCTTCCTGTGTAATCATTTAATGTTTTCATTTTTCTTCTAAACAAACCTCCCACGGGCGTGTTTCAGTTTTATCATTGCACCTGGTTTGGGGCTGGGGACTAGAAAAAGGGTGTTTATTTTTAGACTGAACATCTACTGATGTTTTAGTTCGCAGTGTCCCTTCAATGTACTTGATTTCCTAAAAAGCTCCAGAAGAACCTAAATATTTCTAATTTTAAAAAATTGTATAGCTCTGTGTGGCATCTGGTTGTAAATTCCATCCCAGTGGTCTCATTAATAATACAGATTACAAAACTAAAATTAATAGCTGTATCCCCTGTTAGAGTTGTCTTGCAGAATGAAAGAAGCCACTTCCCTCTTCTCTATCTGGGTACTGTAATGTGCATTCCTCCCCAGTTGTGAGAGAAGCATGATGGCCAGCAGGTCAAGGGAGGTGAGTCTTCCTTTCTGCTCTGCTCTGGTGAGACCCCACCTGGAATGCTGCGTCCAGTTCTGGAGCCTGCGACATAGGAAAGACATGGACCTGTTGGAGCATGTCCAGAGGAGGGCCACAAGGATGATCAGAGGGCTGGAGCACCTCTCCCATGAGGAGAGGCTGAGAGAATTGGGCTTCTTCAGCCCGGAGAAGAGAAGGCTCCAGGGTGACCTTATAGCGGGCCTACAGGAAAGCTGGGGAGGGACTTTTTAAAAGGGCGTGTAGTGATAGGACGAGGGGTAATGGCTTCAAGCTAGAAGAAGGTAGATTTAGAATAGATATTAGGAAGAAGTTTTTCTCTCTGAGGGTGGTGAGGCACTGGAACAGGTTGCCCAGAGAAGCTGTGGATACCCCATCCCTGGAGGCGTTCAAGGCCAGGCTGGATGGGGCTTTGAGCAGCCTGATCTAGTGGGAGGTGTCCCTGCCTATATCCCGGGGGGGAGGTTGGAACTAGATGTTCTTCGAGGTCCCTTTCAACCTATGGCCCTGCAGTATTTTAAGTCCCTGTTAATGCAGCAAGTGAGAAACTCAATGAGGGAAAATACTGCTGCTGCTTTACATGATTCTTATTTTCCCTTCTCTTTGTAATCCCTTCCCTTAAGGACCTGCTTTGTTCTTGATGCTCTGTCTCCCTAGAACACATGACAGTCAGTCAGTGAGTGAGAATAATGAAAGCAGTTTGGATTTGTGTGCCCTCCATCAGATCCTCTGTCCTTTAATGATGTCTGCTGCACACAAGTTTCCATTAAGCTCGCAGTCAGGAAATGTACCCAGCAGAGGTATACCTGTCAACCAAATATGGTTATCTTAACAAATGCAACAAAATCTTGCAGAAATACTGTCTTGAGCCAACAACTTTTAATGCTGAAATCAGCTTCCTGGTTTAAGGGATACACGGCACTGCTAGAATATGATTACCAGCTTTGGAAACATGTATAAAAATAGTCTACGCTATGGTTTGTTACTTCAGTGTTAGTTCCTTAAACTTCCATGTGAACTGTTGCTACTCAGTAAGACACGACAGCCCTTTGGTGGTAAGCACAGTACTGCTGGTAAATAGCATGGGCCTTGATGGTATGTCTCTCCTTTGCACTCTCATGTGCTTCAGAATTCATTATATTTCCCATTGCGTCATTTTATTTTCTACTAGAAATGGATGATTGATTGTTTTAGTTTTGGTTTGGTTTTTACCACTTTTCTGGCAGCCAGATAAGCAGTCAGAAAAGATCGCTTGTTGGTCAGGTACGTCAGCTTGCCATTGAACTCAGAATTTGACGTGGCTGTAGTGTTATCCATGCTGTCCACCATGTTGTCACTTTTTCACAAGCAAATCAAAAGTTATACATAACCTGTTGGAGGGCGTGGAGGGAGGAATATGTAGAAGATAGTTGGAAGAGGGATTCCTGAAATGGTAAACATTTGTGTTAATAGCAAAATACTATCTGTGGGGTTTTTTTGTTCTTGCATTTGTGTATATATGAAAAACATTGCTCTGACACTGTAGGACCATCCTAGCCTTCAGTAAGGTTCATGAAGACTTAAAAGCAGGAAACTAAACAAAGAGTTGGATAGAGGAATAAATGAGTCAGTAGCAAGTCAAGATGTTCCTGTAGCGTTGCCAGCCCTTTTCAGTTTTATTAGCTGGTTTATGAAGGTAAAAAAGATTTGTGTACTTGTCTGTGTTTGATCCCTTGTTCCAAACAACCTTTGAACTATTTAGTAAATTTGAACCAAGACTGTCAGAGAGTAGAGGACCGAAATACAATTAAGCTCCTTCCCGTAAGGGGAAGGGGCAGTTCAGTAGAGGGCAAAGACCCAAGCGGTTTCTTTGCAGTGGGAGAGTCTGTTCTGTGAGTGTAATGTCCAGGTAGTGGCAGGGCAACCGTTGCCTGTGTCTGTAATCAGCCTCTTGCCTGGTAGGTATGTGGGTGTCATAGCAGGAAGCTAGCTATGTTTTATGGGAGCTTGGAAATGAAGAAGTTTGGGGGGATATGTAAAGGGAAGGAAGGGGAGCATAAAAATGACACATATTTGTAGGAAAGTGGACACAACTAGTTCCAGGGAGCTCTAAATACTTGTAATTGCTGTAAGAATCTAAAGTAGGTTGTTGAAGAGAAGTTTTGGCACCACAGCTGCTGGAAAGCTGTATTTGATATTTCCTAGAGAAGGGCACATTGGTTCCTTTTGCAATGAAGGAAGGGTGAAGAGAAACATAATTTGTGTTTTGATGCCAATTCAGCAAATCTTTGTTTTGTCACTAGCTCATAATATTCTTGCCTCAATTTCCACAGAATAAAATAAAAGGTGTTTTTCCCTTTGTGTTTTTTTTTTCCTCCTCCTCCACATGTTTTCCCCAATCTGTGCATGTCAGTATTCTGATGTTCATTCCCAAAGATCATGATGTACCAAGCACCAGGTGCCAAGGCAGCATAGCATGCCTAGGCAGCGTCGCACGCTGCTCCTGGTGGAAAATGTCTTGTAGCAGGGGAGAGGGACGTTAGTCCCCTTGTTTCCACCAGTTCCCAGTAGGCACAGCCATCTAGTTGTGACTCAGTAAGCATGGACGTGGATGCGTGTGTTTTGCTCTTTTTTTTTTTTTTTTAATGTCATTGAAATCTACAGCCAAGTTATTTGTTAAAAGGGTGAAATATTAAAGACTAACTGAAATTCAATGCAGAAAAACTTCCCCATTAGAGAGGGGAAGCCTGGCAAGGTGCATTTCATGCGCTGTGTTGCTGCAGCTCAACAGAGCGAGTGAGCGCTCATGGGTCTTGCTCTTCTATTGCTGTGAATCTTATTTGAGAGGCTGTTGCGAAAGCAGCCACCTGAAACTGGAGGGTAATAAATGGCAAAAGAAACTAATGATGTAACAGATGAAGAGAATATTGCACCGGTAGCCATTTTTTTGTGTGACCTGCTTATGAGTAAATGCTTGGAAATTTCTTCAGCACAGATAAGGGGTTGTAACAACGTGACTACCCTGAAAATGACACTAAGTTTAATTTTATTGAAGAAGCAAGTGGCAAAGGCTGTTTTGTCTTTGTGTAGAGTAGTTTGCTAAGAAAAATGCAGGGTATATATATTCTGAATAACCTTTTTTAACCCCTTGGCTTCTCTTACCCTACAATACTTAGTAATGAAAAGCTAAAACACTATGGTGGTGAGATTTAAGTGCTTTAATGTCTGCTGTTTATTCACATTTATTTGCCATTACAGAGATTTGATGAACTTGCTTTAAAATCAGTTTACTCCTCCATCCCACATGTCTTGTAGTCCCAATCCTACAATTTTGTTAGCAGACTGGGATGTCCTTATAGACCTCCATTCACTTCAGCAGCAGTCCTTACAAGTACTGCAGTCTCCTCTTGCATGACAAATTACAGTGTTGGACAGGCTATGCTGGAAGTCTTAACTTTTCCCACTTTGTTTATTGCAGCAGCTATGGCCAACCTTTGTGCATAGTTATCACTTGTTTTACGGAGAGGTTTGCTTATGAAGTTTTGGTTTTATGGAGAGTGAGGACATTAGTATGGTATGATATGTTGATGTGTAACCTGGCCTCTGAAGTAGAACTAATGCTAACCTTTAGGAGTAGGTAATTTATTAGTTAAAAAAACTTTAACCTCGTGGTGTTCTACCAACTTGCTTAAACAGCTACATGTTTCTCATACTTTGCTGAAAGCTTTTATTTTCTTAACTTCTCCCAAACTAACAAAGACACCGAGAAACTGGAGGTCCTCAAACTACTATTGCTGCCTTTAGATGCAGTTCTTGTTCGCTGTCTTCCTGGTGGGTGCAGTGAGCTTCTGAGCTTCAGGCACTTTCTTGACTGAGAGCATCTCTCCTCTGTTCTCCTTCCAAGATGAGGTATAAAGTACATGTAACTTCTTGCAGGGCAGGTTGGGATCCTCTCATGTCTTGCAAGTTTCTTTGCCAAATTGCAGGTCTTGTTCTGCCCTTGAACTTTATGCAGGCATCCTGGTTTAATCAGCAGCAGACTCCGAATGAATTTGCATGTGTTCATTCTGATTTCAAAAAAATTTAATCCATAGACTGAAGGTAATGAGTTGACTTGATCTCTGCAGAGCGAATTTAAGTTTTAGATAAGGTCTAAGTAATTACAGTGGAGAATGTTCAAGTTCAATTAGGTAAAACAGAGGTTGCAGATTTGTTTAAAATGATACACACCTTCTATTTAATATTTGTATTTTTGCATATTCTAAATATGCAAAGCTTTGAAAAAGGTTAAAGCATTCACCATTTCACAAGAGTTATCTCTTTTTTGGATAGTATTCCTGTATTACTGAAATTAGTCTGCATGCAGTAGCGGTACAACTCAAAAGAGGGATTAATCTTGACCACAGGGTTTCCAACACTGATTTATTTGTAATCATTTTTGGGAATCAAGAGAAAGTTTTCCAAGTTCATCATACTTCACAAACTCAATAGGGTGTTTTCTCTTTTTACAGACTTGATACTTGCAAGTTCCCTGCCTTGACAGTAATCATCATGGATAGTGGTAAGTTTGTTGACTTAGTGATGAGTGTGCATTCTTTATTGTTCCCTGTGAAATGGGCGCTAACAGACCCCAAAACTGTCCTCTGCTTAAAATCCTGGTCAGTTCGCACAAAAAATGTCCTTTGATTTTGGGGTTACTATGATGCAGATCTTGGCCCGCTGAACTGAACTGGAATCATACTACTGTTCTGACAGAGATATTATATGCAGCCTATAATAATCACCACAAACTCATTGTGTATCTTTGAAAGCTGGCTGGAGAATGAAGACCACAGAACTGAATTTCCAGCCTTGCGTACTTTATTTTAACTGTTCCTAAGCTTGTGCCAGTAACTTCAGAATCCCAGAGCAGAAGTTACTTTTTAAGCTTTGTATGTAAATGTTCAAAACTTTTTTCTCCCTTCTGCCTTGTGCAAACCAAGTAGTTTTATTAAGGTCACCTACAGAAATATTCAGATTTATCAGTAGCTGCAGCATCGAATTTGAAATGAAGTGTTTATTTCTAGTATCTAGTATTTGGTGGTGGTTTTAATCTGCTTGGGTGTTGGTAAGGAGTCAGAAAAAGGAAGCCTCAATAATGGTCTCAATAGAGCTGGTTTTCCTGTCCTGGATGCCCTGGGCTTTGCTTCGGCAACACTTCTGTGTCCCAGAATACTTTTCCCATGCTGCTGCTCCCTGTTCTAGTATCACTAGAGACCTGAAGCCTATTTTCTTTGCCAGCGACAGCTTCAGCTGGCAGACTGAGATGTATTTATCCTCTGGTGTCTTTGCCTGTCTCTTTCTGATTCTGATTTAATTTCATGTTGCTAGAGTGTCTATTCATTGCTATGATAGCACACAGGTTTTTCTGAGAGTGTGTAATAGATTGATCTGACTGTATTAGTCTCTTCAATAATAGTAAGTCAAACTAAGACTTTGGAATGGTTTTTCTGTAGCTTTCTGATGCATAAAAACTTGCTGAAAGCCAAGTATTACAGTCACACAGAGCACAAGCATGTTTGAAGAAATAAACATGTATTCCAATGCATTAGATTTGGGACTTGCATATCTTCATCTATATTCTACAAGAATTGAGGGAGAGAAAGAGACTTAAGATTTTTTGTTTCTGTGTCTATCTTACATAATGCCAAAATCATAATTTTGATTTTTTCCTTTATCTTGTATTTGCTAGTTAATCTCCTTAAAGTGAAAAAATAAATTTTATCTTGCTTCATTACTTTATTCTTGCCACATGCAATTCTTCCCTGATGTTCCTCAGCTGCATTGAATGCAGCTGCGCTGTATCTTGGCTAGGTGGGCATCCAACCGAAAGCGGATTTTTTTACACACTTCTGTGCAATTATCACTGAATGTCAACATGACGATGGTCCTGGAATACCAAGAAGTCAAAGTGCTTTCTGCAATATGGTTCCATTATCTCTTTTTATAGGATTCATCAGGCAATGACTGGTTCTCATTAAACCACTGTGTTTCAATCAGTATCTCCATTGAGACTGCTTTGATCAGTGTATGTTTTTATGTTTCCTTGCTACATTTGTATTGACTTCTCAACAGGATTTAAAGTCACTAGGAGTGTGCAGAACTTTAAAAATGTCAAATCAAACCAAACAAATTAATATACTTCGTTTTTTTCCAGCCTTGCAGGGTCAAAAGCCATTTCCAGCCTGGACTAATCAGAGATCATTATTTATCAGATACATTCAGAATTTATATGGGCTGTGGTTTTATTTTCTTCAGTGAGCTTTTTAGTGTCTGTGATGTATGCATTTTCTATATTGTGAGAGAAGAGAGACACTTTCTGAATATGAATTGCTAAATAAAAAAGTTGGGTTTTATAGATAGTCATATATTGGCCATTCTTTAATATTGAATTATTTTAATGCTTTGCCATTCTTTGTCAATGCATTTTGAAGCAGAAATGTATGCTTAGCTCTTTTTGGAAAACTAGACTGTTACCTAGAAAGTCATCCCAATGTGTATTAAATGCAATATTTGGTGACATATCGGCTTTTAAACCTTTATTCTCAGTTTCCTCCTTTGGCAAATTGGAAAGTGCATACAGAAACAAAGATTTATATGTTGTTTCTGACAGCCAGAAGCTTTAAATCAGGGTATTTTCAGCTACCTGCATTTTCCTCTTTATTTCTTTTCCCTCTGCATCCAGTACAAAGCTGTTGTAGTTTGTCTCATTGCTGTTTTCAGGGACGGATTCCAGCTGTGAAATGAAATTCCCTAGGTTTTATCTGCTGAAGGAAGGGAAACTTGATTTATAGTGCATTATCTACTCTTCAGTGACTCCACATATGGACATTCTTAAGAGTGTCGGGTCTGTAGCTTTTTCTGCTTCAGGGATGGCCACAGGAGGGGTTGGTGAGAAGTAGGTAGAGCACTGGCAGTGCATTCCCATGCATGGCTGCATGCTGGCTTCCTCATCTGGGCAAGTCCGTCATCTCGTCATATTTAGGTGATCACTGAGGCATGTGGAAAGAAACCAAGTTCTTCAGGCCTAGAGGGGAGTCAGGAGAATTGTGCAGGAAATGGAAAGAAGCCATCCTTTTTTTCTTTTCTTTTTGAAGAGATTTTTTAATATTAATTTCTATGTTATTTAGCCAGGGAACTTACACAATAGGAGATGCCCATGTGCTCACCTGTGGTGCTGTAGAAAACCAAAATTGCAATAGATGCAGTTGTAGAGTTGTATGCACTGAACCTCTGGCAACATCGTGAATACTGTAATTTGTGTGATGCATGTACATACCACATGTATTTGACTGTAAAATACAGGAGAGACTGGTGTTTTGGAGTTTAATCTTCAAATCTTCATGTAATCCTTTGCAAAAGGAAGATGACTGTCTAACGATTTATAAAAAAATATACCACAGCAACTAAACAAAATTAAATTAAAGTAGATCAGCCTCATGGTAATAGCCTCATGGCTGAAAAATGCCACCCCATTGATCTTAAAAGAAAGCAGAAGTATAGTGACCGCCTTTGTAGACTTGCTGCCATCCTTTTTTAAAATTCAAGATCAGATGATTAAGAAAAAAACCACACAGCAAACCAATTCATATAAAATTATAGACAAATCATTGCTTAAACTAGTCAGTCATTGTCCTTCAGCAGACAGTGAGAGTTTGTCTTCGTAGCCTATCAGTGATCCCAGACTAGCTGTAAATGAACCAATACAGAAATGATTGCATAGGTCAGGAGAGTGGTATGGGTGTATTAGCGTGGCAGTGCATTTAATAATTAGTCTCTCTTGCTGGTAGTGAGAGCCCAAGAACAGTGTTGCACTGACACGATGTTCTTGCTTCCTGACCTGAGAGATTTTCTGCATCGTTCACTGCAGATGTACCTCCTGGGTAATTCAGTCTGATGGATTTTGGAGTGTTCCAGTTGCTGCACTTTACTGTAAAAATAATTTGGTCGGGGAGTTTGAGGGAAAGCTGGAACATGAGAAGTGAAGAGTTTGCTTCCAGCTCTCTTCTTTGAACAGAAAACCAAGGAAAGCAAAGAAACAAAACCAGTGTCAGAATGTTGTTTGCCTTTTGGGGTTGTTTTATTTGATTCATCAAATAAGGTGAAGTTTTGTGTATGATTCAAGAAAATAGAAAGAGGCTACTTCCCCCCCACACCTCCAAAAGGGTCACTGTTTCAGGGTTGACATTTCTGGAGTGAAGGGAGAAAGTCTGCTTCAAAGTTGCTCAAGAAAACTTACAGACTTAAACTGTGATAAATGCAGCTGTTCTGGTGTATATGACTCTGGGTAATATTCATAAATATTTATATCAAAAACTTCAGAGCATTCTGGCTGTGATGCCCTCAGGCAGTTGCAAATATCTTTTTGGATGTTCACAAGCAGGATTTGTTTGTTCTGTTTCATCTTAGTTTAAGAAAGTTGCTTGAGCTGAATGTGTGCCTGTCTCTTCTGAGCACTTCATCTTAGGCACCGGCTTCAATCTTGTTTAACCATACCTGACTGTGCTGAATCAAGGTCCATCACATTTATGACGTTATAGCAATAACTACTAAAATTGTAGGCCCATCTACTCACAATAATGAATAAAACTAGGAAGAGCCTTTTATCATTAAATAAAGGGGAGGACTTTGAAAAAGCTCTTTATTTCTCAAAAGCACATTTTCTTTGAACAGTTTTAGCGTGAGGTTTTGGATATCTATTTTAAAAGTGACCTTTGTTGTCTCTCCTCTTACTCAGTGTTCTTAACAGAGGACAAAGCCAATTCTGTGTTAAAAAGATATCCAAGAGCCAACACGTTTCTGGAAGAATTAAAGCAAGGTGACATAGAACATGAATGCAGAGAAGAAATCTGTAGCTACGAAGAAGCAAGAGAAGCATTTGAAAATGAGGAAAAAACGGTATGTTTTGGTGTGTATTTAAAGACGGGTGGAGTATATTGATACTCAATTTTGGGGTGTGCTGAATGCTTGTATGTTTTCCAACATTACATTAGTTTTCCTCTTTGGCCTCTTTCTTTAAGCAAATAAGGTGTACAGTGGAAATGGATAGACTGCACAGCAATAACTTTTGAATCCTTCGTCCCAATTAAACTGAATTTGAAGGGGGTGGAAATCTCAAAGATAATTATGCTCTTAAGTATTGTGAAAATTGGCAGCTGGGAAGAAAAGGAATATGAATTAATACCCCTACTTGAGAAAAGATGGGCAACACTGTCCTCTGGCAGAACTATTTACCCAAATAGCCTGTGTCCTGGTTCTCCTGTTATCACACACTTAACTCTGACCTGGGTATCACAAATGCATTTGTCTTTGTTGGAAGAAATTATGGGATTGGGACTGTTATAGAGAATATATAGAAGCAGGGGGCACAAGCCTTCACTTATCTCGCTCCTTGTGGAATAACTTGTTTATTGAATATGTTTATATGAAATGAGTGAGCAACACAAAAAGCTTTCCATTTAAAATACACCTTTGAATTCCTGGTGTAGCTGGCCAAAGTGTTCAGTGCCCAGACTAATAAAAGTCTAAAAACAACGAAAGACTAGTGGCCTTCTTGAAGCTAAAATCTGCAAGCCCCCAGAGAGTATTGTTAAGCAGCAGTGATCTAAAACATGGAAAGAACAATTCAGCAGTACCGTGTGTTATGCAAGGGCTGTGATACATTAACTTGACGGGAATGAAGCAGATACTGCCCACGCAAAATTGTTGCATAAGTCTGTTGGCTTGTCTAATTAAAAGAAGCTTGTGGGCTAATGGCTCTGCAAGCAATAGCTGCACATCATACCTAACATATCTTATATTGCTTCCCAACAAATAAAAACAGCACACACGTTTTGGATGGTGGCATCTGAACTATTTCATGCAATACAGTCAACAATCAATTATATTTTTCTTAATTCAAAACAGACATGGATGAAATGAGGGCTGAATTTGAGGATAAAGCTAAAGTGAAAAACAGGTGCTAGAAAATGGGACTCAGAAAACTTACGTTAAAAAAAAGCTGTCCGTTGTGTGGTTTTGCACAGGGAAATTCTGCTTGCAAGGCCAATGGGTTGATGGGCGAAGTGGCACAGGGAACATTGCAGATTTCCAGAATTTACACAGGTGATACATTCCACTCTTCACTGGCTGAGGTCTACACAAAAAAAAAAAAAGGCAGTGTTATTGTAAAGGCATACTCAGCTTTTAAGTTCTTGGCATCTTTTTGTTGGAGGTCATACCTGGGGAGATGGATAACACTGGAGTGAGAACTTTCTGATTTATTAAAATGAAGTAGTAGGATGTGCGATGTCTCTTCAAAGCATCTTCTTTCTGAATCTTTAAAGTGTATGCACACACATGGTTTTTACCTCCCAAACTTGGTTTAGTGTGGCCATTCCTGATGATAGCTCATAGCGTAAATTAGAATAGTGTGTACAATGACACTACTTGTATTAAATTCTAACACAGTATCACTTTTGTTGAAGTAGCACAAGAAGTTCAAGTCACTAGCAAAAGCATAGCCTAAACACGTTGCCTCTCGCTTCGGCTTCTTTTCCTCCATTTAGGAACATTTTGTGTTTCGGTAGATAGCATTTCCTTTGTGGAGGTATTTGGGAAATAGTAAAGTAGAAATAGTTACGTTTCCACTCTTGCCACAACCTTTATGTCACAGGGGAGAAGGAGCTTCTCATGAGGTCCTGACCCTTTCTCCCATTTCTACTACTGCATCCTTTTTGCCTAGCTGCTTTATTCTGTGGTTGGTAGCTTGCTGATGGGCCAGGCTCTGGTAACGTGCGCTCATGCCTGACCAGCCTTATTTACTTAGGCTTTATCTAGTCCATTGTCCCCCAGCAGTATCCACCCTTACAGCCACTTAACAAGACTTAATTTCTGTGTCCCAGGGGAAGGAAATGGATGCATTAGACTAGAATCATGATATAGTATGTTCACAGTAACAAAGATGCAGTGATTTCATAGTATAGATAGACTGGAATTCAAATAGGGTCTGTAGCTTATTTATCCCATGGTATCTTTGTTTTGTGTAATATCTCTCTCTTTATCTTTTATCTTGTCCACTTGGTTCTTTGTTTTTCTTCAGTCTTCTGGGGAGGTGTGCAACATCTAGATTTGTGATATTAAAATAATATCAAGCAGTTGCCTCAAGTTATTTTTGATGCATGAGTTTTTCTTGGAAGTTAGCATTGTGTATGTTAAGTGTACATGCATAGCTGTCATGGAAATATTGAATGCCTTTAATACTGTGTGGGCTTGGGGATTTTGATAGCTTCAGAATTATTATTTAAAATGATAAAGTTAATTCTAAAGATAATACTATTGTGTTAGGCTAGAGCCAACAGGGAAGAATTTGCAGGACTTTGTGGATAAAATAGAGTATGAAATTCAGTGTTGACAAATGTAATGCATGTGGGGGAAAAGAGAGCATTCATTGTGTATATGATTGATCTGAATTGAACTCAGGAACAAGATCTGAATCTGAATCTATGGAGACTTGAATTTAATGCCTAGCAGTCAAACAAAACCGGATTGCTATGAATCTGTAGAAAGAAATAGCAGTCAAAATAACATAATTATTGTTATGAACATAATTATGTCATTGCACACCCACATTTTGAATATGCCATGTACAGCTCTGATCTCCCTGTCTCCTAAAATGCAAATCAGTAGCTGAGGAAAGACCAGAGGACTGGAGAAGTGTGACATTTGACCGAAGATATGAAAAGAGTTCTGTAACAACAATAGATCAGAAAAGAGTTAAATCAGGGAATATGTGATGATGTCTGTGAAGAGCATGAAGATTGAACTGAGGTCAGTCACTTGTCATTCATCTGACAGGAGAGCTAAGGGTGCCTCAAAGGAAACTAGAAGGTGCAGATTCAAAGCAAATAGAAGTATCTCTTCTCACCACAGATAATAGAGCTGTGGACTGCCTTGCCACAGGATGTCTTGGATGCTAAAAGCTTATATAGGTTCAGAGAACAACGATATAAATGAATGGAAGATAAATCAGTCTGGGACCATTAAATAAAAGGGGTCAGCTTTGGCTAATGGAAGTTCTTGAAGTACAAATATGTGGAAGCTGGGAGAGTATCGCTGCCTGGTAATGTTTGAACTCTTCTTTCAGCAATCTCTAATGATTGTTGTCAGAGAGAAGGTAATGGATTAGATGAACCCTGGGTCTGATCTAGTAAAGCTGTTTATTTGTAGTACCTGTAGCCTGCAGGCAGCACTGTATGTGGTCAGTTGTCAAAGGTGGTTGGGAGACTCAAAGATTTGTTCCAAGGTTACTGTGCAAAGTGTGCGGGTGTGATTGAAGCACTGATTTTATTTCCATTAACTCATTTTTTTTAAAATATACTGCATGAAGATTTTAAAAGCTGGAAGTCACAGATTTTTATTTGCCTGTCAGATTTCCCACAAATTTTAAGTATTACAGGAATGGCAAGGTTCTCTGTATAGCTCCTTTCTAGCAAAACAAACAAACGAAGCTCTAAAAGCTTAGCTAGCAACTCTAAACTTGTCAGCAGCAGATCTAAAATGATGTGATCAAATAAGACTTCTAGCATCAGTCTGTGTCTAATTATGGATGCTGCATAAATACCCAGAAGAGAAGAGGTGAATCTTTTCCTGCCACCTGAAATTAAGGGCAGATCAGAAGAAAGCAGTGTACCAGTACGCTCACTTCCCATTATTGCTTTGTACGTATCCACTACCTACTGAATACCAAGCAGTCTTCTGACTGGCATGTTGTTAGTCCACCTTTAAAACAAGACAGACAATTGACCAAGAATCACTTGAGGCTGACAATGCTGCCAAATGTAGTAAAGGCCTCAGCTGAAATTCTCAGCAGGGTGCGAGTCTCTTAACTTGCATGTGGATCCTTTATTTGATTCAGTGTTCAGATCCAGTTGACTGATGCTGACTTTGTTCTAAGAAGTATTAGAAATAAAAGGGAAACAAAATTCTGGCAAATTGGACGTAGCTGTCTTTGTGTAGGATGCCCTTGAAAATTCCTTTTGATTCTGTCCAACTGGATTTGCCAAAGCAGTAAGGGACATTCAGAAAAGTAGTTCTTGGCGGGAATATGTTAGATGTTTTCTAAGTTTTTTCCATTGCCATTATCTGATTCTGTGGCTTTCTTAACTTAGTTTTTCAGCCTTTTAAGGCATATACACCTGGTATTCCCAGCTGTACAGTGCTCAAGGGTAAATATTACTGGAGTGTCCTTTTCATAAATCACAATTTAATAATTTTGTCAAGTAGAAAGAAAGTCCTTTTTGTTGCTGGTTTAAGAGACCAGCAACTATGGAAGGGATGTTTGTGCTGCGAGTTTTCCAATTTTTAAATTACTCTTTAACTTTCTGTATCAGTTCTGCAGCTACTTCCTCAGTTTTCAGTGTTTCCCCCTCTTGGTTTTTTTTTCATAGCTGTTTGTACAAATCCTCACACTGAGCAAATTCATCCAAGTTCTTCATGGTTTTATTGGGCATGATTTGACTTTGACCAGGTGGCTTTTCCTCCTCCTCTGCCTTCACTTTACAGTGCAGCATAGCTGTGGGATAACAGAGCAGAGGGTGAGCTACTTGGCAGCTGCACAACTCAAATCTGAAGTATTAGTTTCCTGCAGTTCCCGTCAATTCCATCAGTCTGGAACTAACAGTCTTTGTGCTTCTCTTTGAGATTTGGCTTGCAAAAATGCAAGCTGGAAACCTTGGGTTTAGTACACTAGTAAGTCTTTGGTCGGTGGTTTTTTGTGGGTTTGGGTTTTTTTGGTGTTTTTTTCCCCCAAAGATGAAAATTTAAAGAAGGCTTTTATTTATGTGACTAAACAAGTATTTCTTTCTTAGTATTATTCACCTGTATGCAGAACTTTATTACTCTGTCTCTGTAAAATAGCCTCAGATGTGATGCACTGTAATTTTTGACAGGGGAGCATTTGTCTAAACTGTCTTGGAATTTCCTTTGCCTTGCATGCAAATGAAAGTGGACACTAAACTACTTTCATTCTTAAGGCAGTTTAAACCTTAAGCTCTTTATACACCTGTCCGGTCACACCATCAACTTGAACATCCCCCACAGCCACACACCCTATTCTGAACTAATTGCCTGCCACTCTGGGAAAACAGCTTTTCTGCTGCTTTGCCATGTCGCAGAGTGACAAGGAGAGATCCTGGTATTTCAGCTTTCTGAAGAAGGTACAGAGACAATTTCTCCAGCAGATAGAGCGGAGTTAGAAGTAACATGGAAACATGACGAAAATATCAGTCACAACTTACTGCCCTTACATTGGAGGGGTGTATTTCCTCTGCAGTGTGCAATGCAAAATATATTGAAGGGAAAAGTGTGATTTCTTCTTCATCAAGACTACCTTTCTCCTCCACAGAGTCTTTAAAATGACACATCCTTGCACAGTATATTTGATGACTCGCAGTAAATCTTTGCAACTTTGGCCTTGAAAACATACATTGTACCATTTTATTCCTTTGCCACTGTTGAGGCAGCAGAACAGTGAAGTGGGAAGCTTGGTTCAGGTATAATAGCAGTTAATGCCAATGAAACTTTTTCTGCCTTTTCAGTTGAGAATATATATATTATTTATTCCACTGAAAAATCTAGTTAGTTGTATTCAAACCAAATGGAAAGGTAATAGGTAACAGATCTTCCTAGTTCCCTGATGATCTGATGGGGAGAGGTAGGGTGTCTGGTTTTGTCATTTTTTTATCATGCAGAGATCCCAAAAGTCCTCAGTTGTGCAGCTAATATCATTTTTTAAGGTTAGTTTTTCCACTTAAATGTTTTTCTAAAGTCAGCACACTTGATCTGGGATTTACTGTGGAGCAATGCATCAAGGAAGGCCCTTGTAGAGAAACATTTAGAGAGGTTAGTCCATCTTCCAAAACTTGCTTACTTTGTTTGAAGTCAATGCTACCTGACTTAACTAAATTTATCTTTTTTTAAAAAAAAAACAAACCAAAAAAAACCAATCAACAACTATGTGATAGCTTGTGGTTTCATGCACATGGCATTGCTCTTAACCTTAGTGAATCCTGATCCAGAAGCATTGTGAGCATGTGTTTTGTCCATGGTGTCCTGGTACTGGCTTTGCACAGGGCAAGCTTAGCCTCCACATTAGAAGGCCATGCTGCTTCTGGACTCGAGCTGCCTCTGAGACCAGTTTGGTGGCATTATCTGTTTAATACTGATCATATGGCAGCAGTTCTGAATGGAAAAAATTGATGTATCTGTTTTGCCTGTGCACAAAGTCAGTCAGTCCGCAGCCTGAATATGTAATTTACTAATAACTTAGCAATGACCATATTTTACCTGGTGAGTATTTTATAAATGCTTGCATGTGAGATGTGTGTTATCATTTGAAATAAATGATGGTATGAATATAAGTGGGTCAGGTCTCTGTATTTTTAAAGGAAACTAAAGAATTTAGAGTTTCTGGTGTGGATTTCAGGATTTTGTTTTTTTTTTTTTCATTATTCTTTTCTTAAATTACACATGGCTATAAAACACAGTGGAAGTTTATCTTAGTAGGAGAGACCTTCAAGGTGAGGATGACTACTTTTTTGAGGCAGGGTATGCTTTTCTTTGTACTAGCTTTTCATAACATTCACTGCAGAGAAAATTGGATGGCGACATGGTCTTTGTACTCCTGCTTGTGTATATTAATATAGCAAAGATTACTTTCAAGGACTGGCGTCCCCCTTCATCTTTGTTTTCCTTTGTTCATATTTTCACTTTTCACTTTCTGTTCCATTTATCCGTAGCTGTTTTGTCAAAATTTCATGAATATAATAAGCTGTGGAATATTCTCATACTGCTGAAACTATTTTTAGCTATAAACAGAGGATCTGAATCAACTCAAAATAAGCTGACAATTGCTTTATGAGCCAGAGGGTGGGGGAAGTCTAAATTATGAGATTACAATACGACATTGTTGTGCTTTGCCAAAATGGTCTGTCATTCCGAAACAGTATTTCCCTGTCAAATTGTATTAGCATATTATGACAATTTAAAAACGAACAAACAAAACCCTAACTTTTACCTTGAGTGGTGCTGAAAAATTTTGATCTACCAGATGGCTGATGTGCATGCTGATTAGATTTTTTTGTTATTAATAGTATTAGTATTTTTTACCAAGTCCTGTCTCTGCTGCAGGCTTGTACGTATTAAGTGCAGTCACAGGAATCTTAAAAGCAGTGAAGAGTTGGTTTTAAAACACAAAACCCCTTTGGTATCACTAACCATGTCAGAAGAAAATGTGAAAGTTTATTGTGTGTGCTTATCCATACCAGTTCTTGTTTTAATCATCAGTATTTTAAATGCCTTTTTTTTCCTCATTCATTTAAAACAACTTGATTACAGTGTTTGTTTTTTAACTGTCTTATAGTTTCTGATTTATCCTGTCTTGCTCTTCTAGAAGGAGTTCTGGAAAGTCTACAAAAATGGACTTCAGGGAGAAAGTAACACAGGACATACCTGGTATTCATTTTACCTTGCGTTTCCATTAATCATTGGCCTTTTTGTTATCCTCATTGTCATTTTTGTCATATGGAGATGCCTCTTTAAAAAGAAAATGCGTAGACAGTCGGTGTATGTGCATAGGGGAGCCCACGAAGCAATGGGTGATGGTGCTGTGGCTGATGGCAGAGGTCCACTTCCGCCTCCTCTCAGCATTGTTCATTCCCCACAGGAGGAAATGTATGAAGTCAGTGGGCTCTCTCCAGGAGGTCTGAGCTATACAGATGGACGGTCAGACTCAATATCCACAAGGCTCTCAAACTGTGATCCTCCTCCTTCATATGAGGAAGCCACTGGTGAAATCAGTATGAGAAGAAGTGAAACTGAACAACATTCAGATCCACCCCCACAATATGAAGACATTGTGAATTCCAGTTCAGCCAGTGCAATTGCATTGTCTCCTGTTGTCACCAGTACTAAGTAAAGCAAGAAGAATGCTATGGACTTTTTAAAAATTACTAATAATTTTGTAGCACTTTATCTTGGCTTATTTTTGCATTTCTGTAATTTAATGGACTTGTACAATGAACTTCACTTTTGTTTTAGATTCACTTGTTCTTTGGGTTTGGGATTTCTTTTC
>NW_009649137.1:1031967-1042358 GCF_000708025.1 Charadrius vociferus
AGAGTGTAGTGCAGGTACAAATGTGGTGCTCTGTCATACTGTTCAAAAGTACCTCTGCTTTGAGGGATGTCACTTGTTTTATTCTGAACGTTGTCCGCATTCCCCACAAGATTTGTGGAATCCCCTTCCCCTTTCTTACTGCAGACTGTCAGAATTGTCTGAAATAGGGAATCCTTAAGCAACTGTTTAGATAGTTATTTACACTAAAGGGGACTGATTTCGCAGTATTGCCTCTCATCTGGTTGGTTCCTTTTTCTCACTTGGATTTTTGTTACATGCTGCACCCTATCCTGGGCCTGTGGAAGCCTGAGTATGCTGTTGTGTTCAAACCAGTATCTCGTTAGAGTATGCTGGCTTAATAGCAATAATTTCAGAGTCCTAGCAGAAGAGGTGTATTCTAAAGCTTTTGCTATTAGAACTCAAAATTCTGTAAATGTTTAGAAACTAACAATTCAAGATACTAATTTGTGAATATAATAGTGTACTTTTTTTGGTCTGTGTTCTGCCTTTCCTCTCTGTTTTACTATCTGTTTTTACTTGTGTATTCTAGAGGTGAGAAACGTGCATATGTTAACTTTAGAACTTGAAAGTTCATGCAATGGTAAATAATGAAATACTGAAACACTCAAGAGTGGATAAAATCCTGATCATAGTCTTCCTACCATAGTCTTCACTGCGACCGGGATATTATCCATAAACACATAAACCAAAGGTATTACTTTCCTTTTTAAAAGGGGGGGGGGGGGGGGGGGGAAAACATTCAGTGTGTGACTTTTTTCCCCAACTATGAAATAAAAACCCCTTCCTCAAATCCTGATATTCTTTTGCCCTTTGCATACTTACATGTACTGTGTGTGCACCTTGCATCGTTGGCTATGGAAATCCTTTGCAGAGAATATAAATACCTTTTTTCAACACTTACATTTATCACTTATCTGTTCCAACAAGGTGCTTCTGTTACAAAAGTTAACAATATGTTATAATGAAATAAAACTACTTACATTTTTCATTGTTTCTAAGAACAGTGTAGTGCTTTTTATCCATGACATGAATTCTTAAAGCACACTCCATTCTCAGTGTACACAAGCCTTTTTTTTTTTTTTCCATGGCTCTTAGATTATAGGTGCTCATCAGAGTAAGAGGTGCTGGGAAGCATGTTGGTCCAGGCTGGCTCCAGAAGTTGTGTGCCCAGCCTGGCTCTGCTATCTCCAGCTGTGAGATGGAAAGTCCACCTGACCCAGTGCAGAACCATGAGGACCCACAGAGTTGTATTTCTAAGAACACAACACGAGCATACCCCCAAGCACGAGTCTGGAGTGACTTTATGAGGCTGAAGAGATGTGAATTTCTGTCAGACTCAATACAAGTTAGAACACTTTTTTTTAGGCGCTGTTGATAGTTATGCTGGTGGGAGCTGTAGTGTGGCGATTCCTTTTTCCCAGCTTGATTTATAAGTTCATTGTTCGGTTTAGCTTCTGAATATCCATTTCAGTTCCTTTCCCTCCCCTTTGTCCCCACACCAAGGTAGCATGGCATTAGCTTTAGTATCATTCTGTGTTTCGACTAATCAATTAGCACCAATTGAAGTGTATTTAGCCCTGAAGGACTACTGTGTTATGTGTTGACTTTCTTAGTGCAGAAACCCAAACTGCATCTTGTTCCAAAGACCCCAAATGAAATGCCACTGCCAACCATTTGAAATTGCTGTTGATATCTGAGATGTGTGCTGGTGTCTACCATCTCATGGGTGCTTGGCCTGTCTTTTTCTGAAGGAATTTTACAGAAAGCTGCTGAAAAATGTATGGTCGTACGTAGGTGTCGATATGCGCACTTCTGGAAGAATTTGATATAATGTATTGACAAATGAAGGAAGGATTTTATGATTAATTTTATGTTCTCATTTTTGGCAAAGAGTAGGTTGCCTAAGTTTTCTACTAGGGATCTTCAGTTGCTAAGGCAAGTTGTATTAAGAGTTAATGGATGAACTCCAGGCCAAACTGTTGTCAAAAAGATAACTCTTACTTGTATTTATTATTTATAATAGATACTGGGCAGATAAATACAACATGTTTTGGACAGTTCCAGTAAGACTTGACAGAGTCTTGTTTTTGGACTGTCTGACCTTTTCTTTTGAAGTGGTTTTAGCTCTTGCATGTCCTGAATTGCCACTTGTAGAAGTTAAAGCTCCTTTTATACTGAGCAACAGTTTTGTACTGCTTTAGGCAGACGTTACCAAAACAAAGTGCCTCATCTCAACATGCAGGAACCACCTCAGAAAGAGCTGGTGTTTCAATGTCCGTGCCATGTTGGCATCTCCTGTGCCTGCCAGCACAGCTGGCAGTTTTAGCAGTAACTTTTCTTGTTTGGCTATAAGGCTTTCCTGTAGGAAATGCATAGAGATCACCCATTTCACATTAGGTCATTCAGCAGCTGTCATCATCCCCTGTACATGGGCAGTCTAGTTTAGAGATGAGCTGGCGCTTTTTTTTTTTTTATTTTAATTACACTATATTCCACTACCACTTTTAACGGCTTTATGTTTCTGGCTCCTGAGTTGAATATGTTGCTGTATCCTGTAGATACTTTTATGTGCAATGCAAAAACGATGCTCGTCTTTCCAAAAAAACACAACCAAATATCTAAAATGATCTATGAGTTGAATTTATTGGGCTATGCCTTTTCCACATACATGAGCATGAGTGCCATTGTGGGCCATAAACTTATGCCTTGGTGAATAAATTTCATAATTAATCAAAACTTGTGTGTGACAGTTATCCAAATGTATTTCCCCTAAGACATGAATAGCTTTTTCCATATTGTAATAATGTTGAATTACAAAATATTATGTCCTGTTTTGTAAAATGTGATAAAATAGCTTAGTCTTGTGGCTGGCTATTCTAATCTGATTGAAAAATAAAATTTCATTTGTACTGGGTTTTTATACAGCTTTCTTTTGCAAATCCCTTAGTAGTTTTACCTATCCTGTAATTGCATTGTCATGCAATAAATACTGTAAATTTATAGTTGTACCTCTAAAGGTTTTGCAAATCTGAATGCAGCACTGTCTTGACTGATGACACTGCCTTTCCCACTTCTGAATGTAACATTGAATTTCATCTTGTATTAAGGATGAGATGATTTATCTACTAAAACTAACGTAAATACATGTCACTGTTTTAAGAAATTATGGAAATTAATTATTTGCTTAGGTGATATTTAGCATTAGTGGAGGTTGTTCTGTCTTCACTGGATGTAAATAACCTCTGATTACAGTATTGAATATTTTAAAGGGGTTTGGTTTACATTAAATTATCCTATTTAAAAATTTTTGCCTATGTTTATAGAAATTTTTTTGTAACATTTGTTTTCGGATATGCTAAATAAAATTTTTTAAGATGCCTCATGTTTCAAAATATCAGTTCTACACAATTGCAGTGAGTGTATTTCAGTGATTCTCTTAATTTCTGTTGTTTTATGTACTTGATCATTGTTGGTGAATCAGTTGTTTTGATAACTTAAAATACAAATATAATTTTGTTTTCAGGTAGACTTTATATTATTTTATAATTCAGGCTCATTTTTAATCAGATTTGTGAATTTGTTTTGTTTCCATTTAAAAAAAAAAAAAATGTTGTAGCCATAGCTAAATACCAGTGACAGGCAGAGGGAAAGCAGAAATTATTACAACAAAATTAAACAGTACACTGTAGGAAAAATGTTTAAGTCAGGGGACTTAATTTCAAACTTGGCTTCAGCCATTTGAAAGAAAGTGATTGCAAAAGTTTGCATCAGCTCTGTGAAGGATGCATTAGTAGCGAACAAGTTAAAAAAAAAAAAATCAAACCAAAACAACAACCCTTGCTTAATGATCCCTGCTGCAAACTAAAGATTTCCATTCCAGTCAAGACAAACTTTGTGTCATCCTTGCTCACTCAGCTGCTAGTAAACAGCATAATATGTCCCTGGTACTTTTCACATGTTTACCGCACGACTGGAGTCTGTTGGAGATGTTAGTGAAGCCCAACAGGAGGTACGTATCTTAAGAGTTTCATGAACACCAGTGCAGTTTTGCACTGGTCATAACAACAGTGCAACAAAGCGCGTGGGACTTTCCAAGCTGTCGTGTGTGTTGTGTGGCACCTTGCTCCCTTTGGTAGGCTTTTATTTGTGTAGCTCAGACCAACACCATCCAAACGGAATGCTCTGCATTGGGTTAAGTGGCATTCGCTGTGCATGTACACGTTCGGTGTCCTGACCATACATCCATCAGCATTGGCTAACGTGTTTGCACATGGTTCAATGCATGATTGCTTCTGCACGCTGGGTTTCTAGCTATTGAAACCTGGCAGATATAATGTTAAACTGGTATCATGAATCTTGGTGTCTATAAAAAATCATCACACCGGGTTACTAGTGATGAACATTCATTATTTATTTTTTTGTATGCCCTGAACACTGTTCTCTGCCACTCTACATCACACTGATAGATTCCGTTTTATCTTCTGCATCATGTGAACTTTGTAAATATTTCCTACTGCTACTTGCTGATTTTTAAAAAGAAGAAAAACCACGTTCAGCCAAAAGCAGTGAGGTGACATCTGTACTATTTCATTGCTTGCTGCACACATTTGATTGATTTGCTACAGGGTAATTGAACTTTGAGCTTTGCCAGAAAGTTGAACTACACTTTTCTTCTGCAGGGAGATCTCAGTAATTGTATTTTTGATTTGGCAGTGAGTTATTGAATGCTAAGTTACAAGTCAGGGCAAGAAAGGCCTTGCCTATATTCTTTTGATCGTATATATTATGCAGTACTTGCTTACCGTTTATCTCTCTGCAACAGTGTTTGCTGTAATATTAGAACCAGTGTTCTCTTTCCTGTCTCAGTGTATCATGCAATAAAAACACAGACTGCTGTGCTGTTTTCCCCTGTCTTAGAAACAACAAAATCTAAGGATCAAAACAAAACCTCTTAGCATGACCTGCCATTTCCTTTTCCAGTTGGAAACTTTGTACGTACCTGCGTGGCTCCCAGGGTTAGTTGAGAAGCTTAAAGCAAGAAGGAAACAAGTACTCAGAAAATTATTTTGATACTTCCAGCAATTAAGTCTCTGCGTAAGGAGTAATCTGTACCAGACTGTCTCCCTGGCTGTGGTGTAGGCTATGTTTTCCCACAGAACAGACCCTGGACCAATTCCATAGGTCAGAGGCTCTCAATTTAATTTTTCTTTATTTTCTTATTTATTTCTTATCCCTGGCAGCGGCACGGCACCCGCTCTTTGCCGTGTGCAAGGACTCAAGTTATTTACTCAATGACTGTGAGGTCCCTTTATGTGAGGATCTGGGACTCAAGCTTGCCTACTTTCCTTCCCTGTCCCCTTCCCCTGCTGGCTTGCTCTCACCCCGTGCACTATTTCAGCACCAGACGCACACAGCTGAAGGGCTGAACGTGGGCATTTGGGGCCAGATGTGGGCATCAGTCTGCTGGGGCACGCGGTGAGGCACAGGCTCTTATCACCTGTGGCCTTTTAACTTCTAGTCTCAACACAGCTGCCACACGTGGATCATTTCCAAGATTAAAACCACTGCAGACAATGTTTCCTGCCAGAATTTTCTGAGAAAAGTGATACTGTCAGAGAAAAGTGAGGATGAAGTGACCAGCTCAAAAATTTTCCCCAGCTGGTACCCCTAAACTGTCTTATCACAAGTCATTTACTTCCATTTACTATTAGAATTGCTGTTATTTTTTATTTCTTCCTTTCATTTTTGTATTCCCTGCTTTTCTGTTCATGGTTCTAGTGTAACCATAGTTTTTACCTTACAGGTGGATGAAGATGAAATATATCCGCCCTCTGAAAGAAAACCTCATGCACAAGAGTTGGCCAGGCTACATTTTTCACCTGTACCCACCTCACCAGAGTTTGAAATAAAACCAAAAAGTTCCACGCTGATGTCTGCTGTGTGTCCCAATAGTGATACTTATACCTCAGTATCCCCTTTTCACTTGCAGTCTTAAGGGCTTGCGTTTCTGAACATTAGGCTGGTGTCACTAAATGTACTTCTTCCATCCAACAGCCATGTGAAACTGTCTTTTGGATCGTTTCCAACTCACCTACAGCTTCAAGAGTGCTAGTGAAAGTGTAATAAAGGCTGGGCACGTTTGCATGTTCATTTGCTGGTAGTGTAGGCAGCAGTAAGCAAATTCCTCTGTGAAACCACCTGACGAGCGGGGAAGGTTGAAGGCAAATACCAGCTTTAAAATGAAAACAGCTGCCTTCCATGCAAAGAAAATGCTGCCCCCAAACCTGAGACTGACTCTGCTGCTCAGAGAGGGTTTGGCAGAGGATCTGCGGATCAGCAGCCGGTCTGCCGGCATAGCGAGACGCGTGGGCTGCGAGAAGGACCGGCGTCCTGACAATTAGCACAACCCAGTCGATTGTATGTTGGTCCTTCTGTGGGTTTTGCCCACAATAAGCGTATTGTGATGTTGTAAGGTTCCGCTCTCCGCCTGTGGGTGCTCACCAAAACTTGAGGGGCGGGGACAGCTGAGAGCAAAACGTTGACTTTAACCTCTACGTGCCCCTAATGGTCTTCAGGGAATGGCTCTGTTCCACGTCCACAGCGTGTTGGCACAGCCCGGCTCTGCCAGCTGTGCCGGGCATAACCTCCCTGCGTCCTTGCAACAGCCTGCGCTGGCAAGGCTATCCAAGCTGTGCTCCACGTAGAGTTGTTACTGGCTATAGGCATCAGTATTAACATTTATATAACTATTTTACTCTCGGTCTGAGCTCCAGAATTTTATTTTTTTTTTAATAGTTGAATAACTTCTGCAAAATGAAAGGATGTCTAGCATGTTCAGTCAGATATGTCTAGTAATGGTAAAGCGCTAGATGCTTCGTCTTTCTATTTCTGTTTTTTTCTCTTAACTTGCTGATTTTTGCATTTTGTTTAATAACACTGCTGAATAATGATACCTCCTTGTTCTGTTCCTCCCTAAAATCTTTCACATTCGTTTATATCAAAGTGCATAAAAGTTGATATTTTTATCGTGCAGATTCTTCAGAAGAAATGTCACTTTGGAAATAATTTCTAATGTTATGTTGTCTTCGGTAATCTTTTTCAGCCTTATAAAGTGTTATTTGCAGCTCAGTTTCCCTTTTCTTACCTATTTGTGCTGCCACCTCTGTGACCTTTCAGCCTTTCCACACAGGCAGCCTGGCCCCGTGAAAACGCTGCCATCTCCCCCGTTGGCAGGAGAAGTGTTTAAAAAAAGGGGGTTCTGTCCTCCACAATGCTTTCAGATTTCGACCTTTACCGTCCCGCATCAGCACAGCATTGACAGCCTGAAAGCTCTTCACAAAATCATGATACCAGTGCCAAAATATCAGCAAACCCCCAGCCCGTGAGGAAGGCTGGTTCTTGCCCTGACCTTGCCATTCGCCCACAGCTCCACAGCAGGGATTTGAACTTGGGTTTCCTCCGCTGCAGGGCATTAGGTTGCTTTGCACATGAGACTAGGCTGGCAGTCCTCGTCTTTTTCAAACTTCGACATCCCTTCAAATTTCCTATAGTATATGCAGATTTCTGTGTATAGTGAATTTAAACTACTTACTACAGACTTAATGTACTTAATTATCTTCCCATGGGCTGCTGGAAAGCAGGCCAGTAGTTTTCTGTTTAGGGATATCACAGGGTGTGGATTTGAGCTACTCCTCTTGGGTGTTTTTTGTGTGCTGGTGACACCAACCTTCCCGTTATACTTTTTGGATCACAACTTCTATCCGGAACCTGAAAAGTCTTTGCCAGGGCAGGTTTTGTTGCTTGTTTTTGTCAAAACTGGCATGGTCCCATGAGCAATTTTAGCTTCACTGTATTAGTCTTCAGTATAGCAGAGTTTATTAAAGAAAATCCTGAGCCACAGTAGTTGATGGTTATATGATTGACTACAGTGATGTCTCCTAGCAACTTGGCTGAAAAAAGATCATCCCACATTGCTCGTTTGTCCAGAGATTTCCAGATTGCTGTGTAAAAACGTGTTTATCTTGATGAGGCTAACGAAACCATCTCACTTCACCAGTACTCCCTGCGCCAAATTTTGTGCCATACTGTTGAAAAGGCTTCTCCAAGAGCAACATTAATGGTATAAGCCCATTCTCAGACTCTGGTTTCAGGGGCAAGATGTGCAAAATGCCCCTCCGGTCAGCTGAGTAGTGCTACCCCACATCACCAAAACATTCTCTTCCCTCTGGCCTGTCCTTTCCCAGCAGCTCTTCTGTGCCAGGGCTTGCAAAGCATAGAGAGAGACCTGTGGAGTACGTTTTGCTGTTGGACGCAGGGTTTCAGAGTCAGGTACAGCCCACGGACCTTTCATCTGGCATCTCCTCTGTGCTAGTGGTGATGACAAATGATTGGCTTGCTGATAGTCAACATCATTTCATAAAATCATAGAATGGTTTAGGTTGGAAGGGACCTTAAAGATCATCTGGTTTCAACCCTTCTGCCATGGGCAGGGACACCTCCCACTAGACCAGGTTGCTCAAAGCCCCATCCAGCCTGGCCTTGAACACCTCCAGGGATGGGGTATCCACAGCTTCTCTGGGCAACCTGTTCCAGTGCCTCACCACCCTCAGAGTGAAAAATTTCTTCCTGGTACCTAATCTAAATCTGTACTCTTTTAGTTTGAAGCCATTCTTCCTTGTCCTATCACTACAAGCCGTTGTAAAAAGTCCCTCTCCAGCTTTCTTGTAGGCACCCTTCAGATACTGGAAGGCTGCTATAAGGTCTCCCCAGAGCCTTCTCTTCTCCAGGCTGAACATTCCCAACTCTTTCAGCCCGTCCTCATAGGACAGGTGCTTCAACCCTCTGATCATCTTTGTGGTCTTTCCTTTAAAAATATTGCTGCTGTTAGTTGTGAACAAATGCACCTCTTCCAAAAGATTTCACTGGTGAGATGCTGCAAGACACTACCCTGCTATCCCCCTTCTCCTCATGGCACTCCCCTCTCCTTTCTCAGACAGCCTCCTCAGGCTGTGATGACATTGTTTGACACCATCACAACCACTATCTGTGCTGATCTGAGGCTGGCTACCATTCAGCATAGATGTGACAGAGGCGAGGCGTTGCTGGATGAGAGACAGCAGAGATGCTGTCCTTTCCCCCTCCTGAAGAAGAGCATCCAGCTTTGATGGAGAGCTCATCAATGGGACATGGTCCTGGAGCACAGGCTGCTGTGGTGCACACCCTACAGTAGCAGCCACTCTGCCTGGCCTGCTAACTGCATTTGCCCATAAGGTAATGCCTCTGAAGAGCAGATGCTGTCACTGGTTAGAGGCCTTTTTTGCTTCAACACCAGCCTATTGCAACACACTGTGCTTGACGAAAGCTCGTGTGGAAAGAACTGCTCAAGCTATGAGCGAGACACAGATCTGCAGGGCTGTGAGACCTGTTCCAGCTGCCCATTGGCCTGAGGGAGCTGTTTTACTTTACAAACCCCTGAGCTGCGATGGACCTCTCTACTTGAGAGATCACTTGTCCCCTTGTGCCATACCCCTGCAACTATGGATGGACACATCTTAGCCAGATTTGCGCGGCAAAGGAAGTTGGGTGACTATCAAAAGCTTTCCAGGTCCATGGAGTTGCCTCTCTCTCTCTGACTCATGTGGCCTTAATTTTAATTTCTTGAGGGCATGTTGTAAAAGCTGCATTTTTTTACAAGGCTGTGAAGGGACTTTAAAGAAATCATGCGAGTGTGCTTTTGGAATGTTCCTGCCATCACTGTCCAGTGCCTGATACAAATTGTTTTCTTCACGTTATTATTTAAGCTGCTGGCAGGTGAGTTAATTAATTTTAAAAGAATGCTACAGGGTGGGTTTTGCAAGCCTAATTATTGTAAGGGCACTCAGAAATGTTAAAAGGTCTCTTTTAATGACAAATCTAAAGAAAGCCATACAATTAAATAATGGTGTAGTATTTTTCTTAATAAAAAAAAAAAAAAGAGAGAAAAAGAAAAGGAAGAGGCCAGGTCATTTGAAGTAATTACACTAGTAAGAGTACAGGAGTGTTAGAAGTCCTCCAGATCCCTTGGTTTTGTTCATGTACACATATCTGATATCTTTCTAGCTTTACTGTCTATATTTGGATTTAATTAACGCAGACTTCTCTGCTTTGAATTGGCCCACCTTCGTGCTGTGGCTGTTGTCAAGATACCCAACAAATCCACAGCGAGCAGATCATCAAAATGGGGATATTGGACCACTCACACAGTACAAACCACCCTCAAGGGCAGCCAGAGATACTGGTCCGCTAAACTGGATCGGCCAGTGCAGGCACTCGTGGTATCTGTGTGAAAGAGTCATCCGGGAGAGAGGGCTTATCGGAGTCTCATTGGCATG